>NC_050485.2:2100000-2254416 GCF_012460135.2 Molothrus ater | reverse complement strand
CACCATCCCAGCAGAAGATGGGGGACAAGAAGGACAGGGCATGCCCAGATTCCTCCATCCTTTCTCTTGAACCCCATTCTAAATCTCAAAATTCTACTTTTTCACCCTGTGATAAATTCTCTATCATTCTACTCAAACTCTTGTGACTTGTAAATCCTCACACAAAGTTGGTAATTGTTTCCATGGGCTAAAATCAAAGGCACAGGTGCCTTTGACTCCGTGCCAAGGTCTCTGAGCCCCTGCCAGGGTCTCGAATCACTCAGGGCAGCCAGAGGATTGTCCTGGGTCCCATCAGTGAGGCTGTGCCAGGGAGGAATCAGAGCTGGCTGCTGCTGGAGCCCCCGTATGTGCCCCCCGGCCCGTTGGTGTCGCCTCATCTCACCGACCTTCCGCCAGCTGCTCGGCCAGATGCTGCCGCTTCTCCACATTTATTTGCATGGCTGCAGCATGCATCGGCATCCTAATCATCCCCACCAGCCTCTGCCGGGTGACTTTGCCCTGGGAGGTCACATGGAGGTCCTCTACAGAATCACAGAATTCACAGAATGATGAGGTTGGAAGAGACCTCCAAGATCATCGAGTCCAACCCAGCCCAACACCTCAACTAAACCCTGGCACCCAGTGCCACATCCAGGCTTTGTTAAACACACCCAGGGATGGTGACTGCACCACCTCCCAGGCAGGCCATTCCAGAACTTTATCACTCTCTCCATGAAAAATTTATTCCTAATATGCAACCTATATTTCCCTTGGTGCAGGTTAAGCCTGTGTCCTCTGGTTCTCTCAGTGCTGCCTGGAGAAAGAGCCCAGCCCCAGCTGAGCACAGGCACCTTTCAGGAGCTGTAGAGAGTGACAAGGTCACCCCTGAGTCTCTTTTTCTCCAGGCTGAGCACCCCCAGCTCCCTCAGTGGTTCCTCACAAGGTCTGTGTTCCCAGCCCCTCTCCAGCCCCATTGTCTCCTCTGGACACCCTCCAGTGTCTCAATGTCTTTCCTAAACTACATGGCCAGCCACTGAAGAGGGGCAGCTGGTGTGGTGGGATGAGCCCAAAATACAGCAAAATAGGCATTTCTGGTGCCCAGCATTCTTGTCAGAAGGTTGTTGTGGTTGAAGCCTGGCCAGTAGCTCAAAGCCATGCAGTGCTCACTCTGGGTGTTGGAAAAGTGGATGCCTTGAAGGGAGTGTCAGGAGAATGAACTCCCAGATCTCCTCTGCTTCATCTCCCACCTTTGCTTGTCTCCCACTCTGACCCTGCTGTAAAAAAGTCAGCTCTCCATATTCCCCCTCTCAGCCCTTTGCCCACGAGGCTCCTGGTGTCAGGCCAGTTGGACAAGACTGATGGATCCAAGCATGTCTGGGGTGTTGGTGGCCCGTGAAATGGCTTTGCTGTGGTGGGAAACTCTCCAAGGCACTGTGCAACCTGCTCCAGAGGGACTTAATGCTGTGGGAGCAGGTGCCATGGGCCTCAGGAAAGACGAGGGAAGCTGGATTTTCTGTAAATAGCTTTTTTTTTGGTTAGCCCTGTGTGAAAGGAGAGCCTTTTCACAAGGATCACTTGAGTTGGAAAGGACCTCTAAGATCACCAACTTGAGGCACTAACCCAGCACTGCCAGGTTACACAGCCATGTCCCAGGTGCCACAGCCACACATCTTTAAATCCCTCCAGGGGCTGTGACTCCACCACCTCCTTGGGCAGCCTGGGCCAGTGCTGGACAAACCTTCTGTGCTGGGCTTGCAGGGCCTGGTTTTGGGTAGCAGAGGGCCACAGAGGTGGCTCTTGTGAGAAGCTGCTGGAAGCTTCCACCATTTCCAGCAGATCCAATCCCTGATGGCTCTGAAGATGGACATGCTGCTGGCCAAGGCTGGGCCAATTAGGATGGTAACAGATTTAAGAAGAAATCAAAACCAAGTTGGGAGTGCAATGTTAATTCCAGCCAGAGAAGAAGAGGAGGTGAGAACATGTGAGGGAAACAACATGGAAACACCAAGGTCAGTGGAGAAGGAAGGGCAGGAGGTGCTCCAGGCACTGGAGCTGAGATTCCTGTGCAGGCCCTGGTGAGACCATGGTGGAGCAGCTGTGCCTCTGCAGCCTGTGGGGATCCATGGGGGATGCAGAGATCCACCCACAGCCCCTGAGGGATCCCTGGAGGAGGCTGTGACACAGTGGGAGACCCAGTGGAGAGAAGGGCCCTGCTCCCAGGCTGGAGCAGCCTGTCCTTGGAGGACTGCACAGCATTTTTGGGAGGACTGTGTGCTCATGGGAGGGACTCAGGTTGCAGCAGTTTTGGGAGGACTGCTGCTCGTGAGAGTGGAGCCACACTGGAGAAGCTCACAGAGAACTGTCTCCCCTGGGAGGGACCCCATCCCTGAGCAGTGGAAGAAGAACTGACCCAAACCCCTTACCCTGTCTCCCTGTGCTGTCAGTGGGAGGGAGGGGTTGGGGTAAGAAAGGGTGTTTTTCTAAGGACTCTCATTATCCTCCTCTGATTTTCATAATAATAAGCTCACTTTCTACTTCTAAGTTGAGCCTGTTTTACCCCTGGAGTGTTTTTCCCAGTCTTTAACTCATGAGCCCTTTGTTTAAATTTTTCTCTTCTCTGCCCAGCTGTGGCAGGGGAGGGGGAGTGAGCAGCTTTCATGGGTGCCTAGTGTTTGGCCAGTGTCAAACCACACCACCTTTCCATGAAAAAAAATTTCCTGCTATTCAATCTAAACCTCCCCTGGCACAACTGGAGAGGAACAATTTGTGGTAGACAAGAGGAGGTGGCGCCCTGACTTTTTTCAGGTGTCCCTCATGTTCAGCTGTGGCCTGGTTGGACACATCATGGAACAGTTTGGGTTGGAAGGGACCTTACAGGCCACCTAGCTCCAACCCCCTGCTATGGGTAGGGACACTCTGTACTATCCCAGGCTGCTCACATTGTGACCCCAGAGAGGGCATCTCCTCTGGGTTGTCATCTACCTTGTATTGGCTGGAGCAGCACCCACCCAAAATTTCATTACTGATGCATGTTATAATGTGGGTAACATTAAAATGCATATTATAATAGGGTTCATAATAAGATATTAAAAACTACCGGTGTGGCCAGAGAGTGAGGTGTAAATATTTTTTAAAATCCCTTTTTGGTAACCTCTTCTTCAGCCTTAATTGCCCTTCTGCAGAGGATGTTGCATAAGGCTGTGGTGTCCCAGCTGTGGGGGTCACCAGGGCACATCTGTGTCTGGTAACTCCTGCTGGGGTCACACGGGAGGTGACAGCCCAGGGCAGCTGTTTGTTCTGCTGGGCTGTGCTTGGGCCACCCCATGGCAGCTCTGGGATGGAAACACAATTTCCTGGGAGGATGGCAGAGCTGAGGGGCCCTGTAGCCCCACATTTCTCTTCACAGAGAAAAGCAAGGCACAATTCTTCCCAAGAATATTTCTGGGATTCACGTTCTCTGAACCTCAGAGAAAGGAAACACAATTCTTATCACTTGCTTGTGCCTGTGTTTGTGCAAAAATAGAATGCAATGTGGAGATTGTTTACCCAAAGTGAGGATGTTTTGTTTCCTTGGCATGTCAGGGCCAAGAGAGTGTGTGTGTTGGGACTGTTGGGTGACAGTCTTGAGATTCTGGGCAGTGTGAGCAGGGTTGAGTGCTTGGCAGGTTCAGTTTTAGATGTATAGAATAATATAGTATAATAAAGTAATTAATTAGCCTTCTGATGTCCATGGAGTCCTCATCATCCTCTCCCCTTGCTGGGGCCATCACAGCATTGCTGTAGGGCCCAGTAATGGGACAAGAGGCACCAGGCAAAAACTGATGCACAGGAAAATCCACCTGAACATGGGGAAGAACTGCCCTGGGCAGTCACTGAGCACAGATTGTCCAGTGAGGATGTGGAGTGTCCCTGTCTGGGGATATCCCAGAGCCCTCTGGACACAATCCTGTGCCCTGTGTCTTCCAGCTAGAGCAGGAAGGTGGGAGCAGAACACTGGGGTCAGACTCATTCTGTGTTCCTGTGATTATTTGTGCTTTCTCACCTCTGCACTGCTCAGAGAGAGGCAATGTCTTGGTCTCTCCTCTGCCTCCCCCTGTGCAGCAACATCCTTCCATGTTTGAACAGGGATTTTTGGGGTTAGTTCCTTATTTTAACACATCCTGTCCTTGCTGCTGCGGATCCATTGGAACAGAGCAGTTATGATTAAGGAGCTCTTGCATTACTGTTCAGTATTTCTTATTGGAACCCCAAACTTCTTCCAATATTTTTTTTTTAACTTTTCTTATTTATTGCAAAATAAGGAAGGCACAAAGGACATCCCTACTTAGCACCCCAGAGCCCTTTAATTCCTGGAGCTGCTCTGGGGGGTCCTGGCTGCTGGAGCTGCTCCTGCTGAGCTGCCAGGTGAAGGAAGGGGTGCTGGAGACAGGTCAGGAGCAGGTCCCACTCCCATTTGCCCTCCTCCTCCTCCCCCCAACAGGCTGCATCTGTCTGCATGTTTATTTTTAATCTCACATCTGCTGGCATCATAACAAAGATTTAATGACATGACACAGTTTTGTCACCAGTTCTTTTTTTTCTGTAGTGAATGAAGCCTCCATTGCAGGCTGCTGCAGAGAGCTGAAAGCTTTAAAAAATGACAGAATTTGGCCACTCGTGTAGAAAGCTCACCTGTTTGCCACCAGCACCTGTAGGCTGTTGTCTGCCTGGACAAAAAAAAAAAGATAGATTTTGTTATTTTTGCCTGTTGGTGAGATAAGCATAACCACAATTAGTCTTTGTTAATGAAGAAAAACCATGAAGGATATGCAGAAGAGCCCTATAAATGCTGAAAAAGCAGAAACATGGTCCAGCACAAGGCTTTCCAAAGGCATCTCCCTGGCTGGTGTCCTCTGTTCGGTATTTACCATCAAACATAAGCCCCAGGCTCTTCTGTTTATCCAGATGTTTTGCTTCATTGTTCAGATGATGGGCCACAGCTTCTGAGAAATAAAGATGCCAGCTTCCTGCTGAGGAATATCTCGAGCCTGTTTGACCCAGAAATGGCAGGAGGATTTTAAAGACATACTTTTATGCTTTTTAAGGCAGATGCCCGAAATTCCTCTGAGTCCTGACTGCCTGCCTGGGCATGAGCACTGATGAGACCTTTTTCCCTGTAGGACTGTTGACATGGGATGTCTGCACCCTACAGCTGGTTTTGCTGGTTTGGGGGAATTTTATTTTATTTTTTTGCTTAAACTTGAGCTGTGGAAAAAAAGATGCATTACCCAGAGCACTCCATATGGGTCAGCATCCTGTCCCCTGTGTGCTGTTGGGAATAAGGGCATGTGTTTGGTAGTGAAATATTCTCACTGACCTGTGCATTTTGGGCAGAATCAGTGATTTCCCTCTCTGCATCCACGCTGCTCTGCTTCCTGTAACACTCCTCCTATTGCCTGGAAGCCCTTCTGCTCCCCTCCTGAATTCACTGGGGCTGTGCTTTGCTGGTGCTCCAGCCCTGAGGTCCCTCTCAGATGCTTTGGTGTTGATGTCCATGACTGATTCCCAGGGCCAAATCTTTGTCCAGAGCTGATCCCCTGCTTGTAGAGCTCCTGCTGTCCTGGCTAAGGAAGGGAGAAGCTGTAAAATAAGGATAAAACCATGGAAGTCACCCGGTGGTGTCTGCAAGGCCAGGAGCTGACAGCACCAAAGCTGGTGACCTCCGTGTCCCCTCCAGGCAGCTTCTCCTTTGCAAGGACGAGGAGATGAAGTCCCTTCAAAGCCTGCTTTGGGGCTATTGTGTGGAGTACAATGCAGGGGAAATCAAGCTCTCCTCTCTCCCAGCCAGCCCAGAGCAGCCCCGTAATCACGGGTGACCAGAGAGGATTTGCATGTTAAAAGCAGTGGCTAGGGGCACTGGAAAAGGAGAGGAAACATATTCATCAAGGCCAGCTTTATCCTTATGAATATTATTATTCCCAGGGCAATATAGCCCAGACCCTTCAGTGCAGCCCTTGCTCTGCCTCTCCCTGTGAGTGGTTAATTTGTGGTGCTGGGTGTTGTGACATTGGTACCCCAGCTGGTGGCTCTGGGAAGGAAGCTGAGTTGTTGGAGCAAGTGGAATGAGGTGGTGGAAGCAGCAATAGGAGGGGTGTGGGATGCTCTGGAGCTGCTCCTGGTGGTGATGGCTTGGGGGAACCAAAAGAGAGGCTGGGGAGATGCTCTGCTCTTGTCTGGAAGGTGTTTAGGAGTGCTCAGAAAGCAAACACCCACCACAGCCACCCATGAAGGGTTTCTTTGTCACCCCCAGCTGACAACATCCTGCTTCCTGAGCAGATTAAAGGTCCAAGCCAGGATCAAGGTGCTGAGTACCCCAGTTGGTGGCTCTGGGAAGGAAGCTGAGCTGATGGAGCACCTGGAGTGAGGTGGTGGAAGCAGCAATAGGAGGGGTGTGGGGTGATGCTCTGGAGCTGCTCCTGGTGGTGATGGCTTGGAAGAGGCAGGTAGCCCAAAAGAGAGGCTGGGGAGATGCTCTGCTCTTGTCTGGAAGGTGATTTAGGAGTGCTCAGAAATCAAATACCCACCACAGCCACCCATGAAGGGCTTCTTTGTCACCCCCAGCTGACAAAATCCTGGTTCCTGAGCAGATTAAATGCCCAAGCCAGGATTAGGTGCTGAGTGTGGGGCACAAAATCAAGGGTTTACACGGCAGCAGGGCAGGGCTGGGTTAAGCTTCCAGAAAATGAGCAACTGTGAGGCAAAGGGCAGCAAAATTCCAGGACAGATGGGCTGGGGAGGATGTGGAGTCTCCATTGCTAGGAGGATTTCAGGATGGGAATGATTTAGGTGGAGCACAGGGGCCAGGTTTCTCTGCTGAGGTCCCTTCCAGCTATATCATTTATGCTTTTGTGACTGCTGATCACCAAAAAACTTGAAGGCGCTTTAAAAAATAATCCTCAGGCCGTGCCCTGAAAGGCTTTCTAGAGCAGCTTGATTTAGAGAAGGGAAAAAAAAGGAAAAAAAAGGAAGGGAAATGGAAAACCTAAGTGGGAGCTGCAACCTCTCACACCTTGGCAGAAGTGACACTGATGTAAGGCAAGTGGAATTTTGCTGGAGTCCAAGGTGAGCTTGGAGTCCCTGCAATGCCACGTGCCTGGATACAAGGGCAGGGGCATGAGGGATGTGCATGGATGTGTGTCCTGAGCCTGGATTCATCAGTGGGAGCTGCAGAGTGTGCCCTGGGTTCCCTACTTTGTTGTACCAAATCCTGCCACCTGCCTTGAGGGCAAATTTCTGCTGGTCTGAGCCTTACCTGGGAAAATTTGGATTCTCTGGTTCTTTGCACCCAGTATGAGGCTGGTTAAATAAGATTCCTGAGTGTGGAGCTCTCTTTTCCAATATTTTCTAGTAGAAGTGTTGACTGGGACAACCTTTGGTTTACTGCAAGCCCTGTGGTTCCCAAAAAATCCTGAAAATAGCTCTGTTTGTTTCGCAGATTTGGCCAAGGATTTTCTTGGAAGCAGTGCCCCATCTTTTAAACTCTGCCTCTCCTCAAGCCTCCTTTCCATCCTCTCAGCACTTCAGGATACTTCTGTGTGAGCTGAGGGTGAATAACTCAATAGGAAAGGAGTTAAGAATAAAACACAGAGACTTGGGGAGAGATTTTCAGGAATAATCCTTATTATCCCAGCTGGCCATAACCAGCCACTGCCAGGTCTCACGTGTGACCTTTGCTGTGTTCCCTTTTGAGATTTAGCTCCTTGTCAACCCTTTTGATGGTGTCACAGGCAGGGGGACGTGCCCAAGGTGTCGTGATGTGTACCTGGAGCCCCAGCAGAGCCTTTTAGCTGGCAGTCTGTGCTCGTGCCTTTAGGGAGAGACAAGAATATGCATTTTAAGATTTGCATAGGAACATGCAGCTGTTCCACCAAAAATGGATAATTGTTCTCCCCGCTGTGAAGTTAAACAATAAGAAGTGCCAAACTGCACTTGCCATTGCTGATTTTGTGCACTCAGCTGCATATTTTATGCATGTAGATTAGTTCCAGATTTATGACGATGGAACTGTTCATGCCTGCGTTAATCGGGCCAGGTTGTAGTTGCTGTGGAAACTACAACTGACTTTTATGTGAAGTTCTGTGTTGCATTTAATGTTATTTTTTTAAATTTTCCCCTTATTTTTTTAATGCTCTCCTATATTTAATACTTTGTGGTGAAAACAGTGAGGGAGTCAGTGTCAAAAATAAAGGTGCCTTTGGGCAAAAAACAAGTTTCATCAAAGAGAGCAATTTTTCTGGAAAGTTGGGATGTCTGGGGAAAATAAGGGTTTGTGATAGAGTGCCACCTTGACCAGAGCTGTATAACTATTATTATAAGTGTGTAACAACTATTATAGGCCCTGCAATACTGTAATAAAGAATACAGCTATATAACTTATAAATGTCCTGGAAATACAGGGCTGAAGTTGCTGGGTCTCTGATAACACTCCTGGTGGGAAAAGGAAATTGCTGGGGTGCGTTTGATGTGAAAATGGTGCACAGTGTTGTAGCAGGCACAGGGCCTGCTAGGCCTCCTTGGTGGCCAGTTGTCTAAGATAGGAAATGCCCAGTCATGATAACTGGACCAAAAGAAGCCCCTCTCCCACCTTTGGGCCCTTGTTATCTCTCTGTAAGACCATAGGTCACTTTCCCTTGACCCTTACTGTTGGACTGTTTTTTAAAACCCACATACCCTATAAAAACCCCTATTTCTGCCCAGTTTGGCGGAAGAGCAGTCACTGAGACCCTTTGAAGAAGATACCAATAAAGGCACCTCTGTGGAACCTCACACAGCACTTCTCCTCTCTCTCCCTGCATCTGCCAAAGGCACTTAGCAAACAAAGAGCCAAAATCACAAATGAGCTGAGAATCACTGGGGTATTTTAAGGGTGGTACCCCAGCCTGTTGCTGGCAGCTTCAGTTTTGGAGAAATCCAGCAAAAATCCCCATTCTCCATGGGGATAAAGAAGTAATTTCCCCAGGGTCTGGGTATCATATGAGAGGTGGTCTTTAGTGCTCTAAGGACTTGCAGGGTCCTCCTTGGTGGCAGCATTAGTTTTGGAGAAATCCAGCAAAGTTTGCACATGTTCAGGGTGGTGCCCCAGTGTCTGCCAGTGCGTGCAGCTGCCAATTGAGACCATTTTCCATGGAAAAGAGAAGTCATTTCCCCAGGGTCTGAGTGTCAGGTTAGAAATGGCTTTTGGTGCCAAAAGAGCTGATCTCATTCAAGAGCTGAGCTTGCTAAGATTACCTGTGGCCCTGGAGTCTGCGTGAGGGGCCCAGACAGGTCCTGCTTAACTGGACTCTGCTGTCTGGGACACCCATGGCAGCTGCTTTTGGGGGAGACCCCAAAAACCCCAGAGCCACATTACAGTGTTACTGAAAAGGAAATTGGTGCTGTGAAATTGCCCAGCTGGCTCAGTCAGTAGAGCATATAACTCTTAATCTCAGGGTTGTGGATTTGGGCCCCACATAGGGCACCACTAGATGTATTGGTTTTGGTTTAGGGTAAATTTTGGAGAGAATTTTTAAAGGGTGTTTTTTTAAGGAAAATAGATTTGTTTGGGTTTTTTAAATTGGTTTGGGAAAAAATATTTTTTTTGAGAAAAGTGGAAAAAATTGTTTGTTAAATAATAAAATTTAAATAATATTAAATAATAAAATTTTTTATTGTTTTAAAAGAGATGATAAATTGAGAAAGTTTTTTTTGGGGGGTTGTAGTTTAGTTTATTTAGTTTTTTATTAGTTTTTTTGATGTTGGAAATGTTATGGTTTAGGTTTGGTTTGGTGGGTTATAAGTGTGAGTTGCTGGTGGTTTTTGGGTGTTTAGTTTAGAGTAGGTTTAAATAAGCCTAAAGAAAAGGGAAAAAATTACAGTGTTACTGATATTTATTTCTTATCTCCAGAACACCCCCGTGGGCACTCCAATTTTCATCGTGAACGCCACGGACCCGGACCAGGGGGCAGGAGGCAGCGTGCTCTACTCCTTCCAGCCCCCTTCCAGCTTCTTTGCCATCGACAGCGGCCGTGGCATCGTGACGGTGATCCGGGAGCTGGACTATGAAGTCACTCAGGCCTACCAGCTGCAGGTGAACGCCACGGTGAGTCTGACCCTGGCAGCTGCAGGCCTGGAGGGGTTCATTGTGTGTGCTGGAAATGCCTGGAGGTGTTGATTGTATTTGCTGGGAATGCCTGGAGGTGTTGATTGTATTTGTTGGGAATGCCTCGACAAAGGCAGGGATGATGAAATGAATCTGAAGGCTGTTCTCAGAAGGCTAATTTATTATTTTATTATACTACATTATATTAAAGAATACTGTACTGGAGAATGTCAAGGAGCACACGGGCTGGAGCTCTGGGTGCCGGCTCCTTCCCCACCTCGCACGCAACAGAGGAAGGTGAGATTCAGCCCTACAATACATCTGCCCAGCCCCACGCTCAGGAGAGGGGGGGAAAACCCTCTCTGCCCCCTCCAGGCAGCTGGCTAGAGTTCTTGAAGCATGTGATTTAATCAAGATCATTGTCTTGATGCAGAGCTACAAATGTCAGGAGGACACGGAGGGCTGTGCTTCTCTCTTCACAGCAGCAGGCCTGGACACTCACTGACTGTAGGGCAAACATCACAGCCTTTCAGCCCAAGCCCTGCATGTTCCAGGCAGTGAAATTTGTTCCAGAAACTTGGTTTTTTTTTTTTTCTTATTTTGAAACATACCTCATTTTATCTAAATGCTCAAGTGCAAAGAGGACCTCTCTGTTTTTGGCTTCCTTGGCAATACCTGTCACTGGCACGCTTTCCTGGGATGTGTTACTGAGCTATCTAGCAGGTTGGAAAATGTGGGGCCAAACACAGTCCCTGATGGAAATGTAACTTTCTTCCAGGATTCTGATTTCCTTAGGGATGCAATAGTGTCACCTTGGCCCATCCAGCTCTGCCTGGCCCTGTATCCCAGCAAAGATAAAATATCTGGTACTTCAGGGAATCCCACAATGGTTTGGGTTGGGAGGGGTTGTAAAGCCCAGTCCATCCCAGCCCTTGCCATGGGCAGGGACCCCTTCCACTATTCCAGGTTGCTCCAAGCCCTGTCTAGCCTGGCCTTGAACACTTCCAGGGATGAAGCAGCCCTGGAAGTTGCTGGAAGCAGCCCTGGAAGCTTTTCTGGGCAACCTGTTACTTACTTGATACACTCCTGGCATCCAGTGGTTTCCAGTTTGGGGAATCCAAGGACTTAAATGTTGTCTCTGGACTGGGCTGGGTGGCAGCTGTGGCAATATCCCCTTGCCTTGGTCAGTACTAGTGATTCCTGGAAGAAGAGTGATGAGAAACCCCAGGGCAAAGCTGTGCTGGGAAAGAAATGTGAGAGTTGCACCAGAGTAGCAGGAGCTGGAAGAGCAAATGCAGATTTTTGTCTGCCTGATGAACGGTTTGCATGGTCCAGAGTGGGAAATGGGGTGATGGTGGGTTCAGGGTGGCTGCAGGGATTGCTGAGGAGCATGGGTGCAGGGCAGGAGTTGTGCAATCCCAGGGATGAAGGCAGCAAGCACAGAAAGAGGCTGGAAAGGACAGCAGGAGAAGCAGTCCAGTGAGGAAATTGGAAGCATGCTTGTTTTTTCAGTGCTATCTGTGATGCCTGAAACAAAGTTTAAGAGGTGAAGGGGAGGGGAGGGAACATTATCTGAAGAAACAAAGGACTTGAACCTGATGGCACTAACAGCAGAGTCAGAATAAGCATCCACCCAGGCCACAGACACTGAGCCCTGCAGGTTAAGAGGATAATGTACAAGCTGAGGTGTTGAATAGAGTTTAAATTAACATTAATCTTCTGGCAATCAGTCTTTGCCCCTGCTCAGTGCTGCTTTGGAGGAGTGTGTGGTAACCTCTGATGGTCACCTTCCAGCACAGTGCCTGATTGGGGGTAAGGAGACACTGATTCCCTTCCCTCCGTGTGCTCCCTTTGCTAAGGGCTGTGATGATAACTGCCCTTAGCAAAGGGCTGGGGGCTTTGGGGTCCCTTCTGAGCACCCATGGGACAAGACTTCAGCAAGAAAAGCAGGAGAAGCTGGTGGCTGCTGTGCCTGCTGCTGTGGCATTGGCTGCTGGAGGAGGGCCATGCTTGGCAAAGAGCCTGAGGCTCTGTCCTGGTGGGATGTGATGGAGGGAGGTGATCATGGAATCATGGTTCAGGTGGGAAGGGACATTTGAAGACCATTTAGTCCAACCCCCTGCCATGGGGAGGAACACCTTTCACTGTCCCAGGGTGTTCCAAGCCCCATCCAACCTGGCCTTGGACACTTCCAGGGATACAGGGGCAGCCACAGCTTCTCTGGGTGAACTCACCACCCTGACAGCCAGGAATTTCTTCCTAATACGTGACCTAACCCTGCCTTCTTTCTGTCTAAAGCCATTTCCCCTTGTCCTGTCCCTCCATCCCTTGTCCCAAGTCCCTGTCCAGCTCTCTTGGAGCCGCTTTAGGCACTGGAAGGGTCTCTGAGGTCTCCCAGAGCCTCCTCTTCAGCTGTGTAAAGGCATCAGCACTGTGGGTATGAGAGAGGCTGCTGGCACCCACCCCTGGGTCTGACCATGCTGAGGCACTTTAGGCTGTGTCTGCATTAGAAAGGAATTTACATTTTGAAGTAGATGTTGAACAGCATTGCTGCATTTTCACTCAAAATGCGATGAAAACTAAATTGGTGTTTGCTTCATTTGAAAGGGCTGATGCTGCAATGAAATGCATATTGTATTTCAGCTTAGAGGGTGGTGCAGTGGACAATAATTCCAGCAGGTAGCTTGAAAAAGAGATGATTGCCTCCACTATTCAGAAATCCTGTCCCAGCTACAACCATGAGAGACTTAATGCTGCTGAATAATTCTGTTTTTCTGATAGAAATCCTTTCTCTCCCCTCCCTGCCCCTTCTTTTTTTTTCAAGGACCAAGATAAAAACAAGCCTCTGTCTACTCTGGCCAACCTGGCAGTCATCATCACAGATGTGCAGGACATGGACCCCATCTTCATCAATCTGCCCTACAGCACCAACATCTACGAGAACTCGCCTCCGGTAAGGGCTGTGCTCTGTGGGGTTTCCTTCCGAAGCAGCACAATTCCAGCCAGATCCAAAACATTCAGCCCCTTTTTAAAGCAGCCAGCCTAAGCACAGGGGTTCAGGAAGCCTGGACCCCAAATAAAATATTTTCTTGAGGGTTTTTTCTTAAATTCTGCAGAGGCTTTGTGTTGTTGGGAGCAGACAGTCGCCCCGTCTCCTCCCAACGGTCTATCTGCATGCCATTTCCAATAGAGGACTTGAAGGAAAAATCTAAACGTTCCTGAAATGAGGCAGTTTTGAAAATGCCAGAATCATCAGCCATTTCAGCACTTTGAGTCTTTTCCCCCAGGTTTTGCCAAATTGGTCCAATCATTTTAGTTCTTCTGAAACTCCGTTTGTCAGCAAACTCGCTGTTTGTGGAAAAACGTCTCCCAGTCCCTGAATACAGCAGGGATGAGGTTGTTTTTTTCCCCCCACAGATGTCAGAGAGCATGGAGGGCAGCTTGGGCTTTGGGAGCTGTTTCTAGAGGGAATCTCATCTGGGACTTTCAATGAGAAATTTGTCTCTTATTTTTGGTACTTTCCAGTCAGGATTAAAAGTACACCCTGAAATGCAGTACAACCCTTGCAATCTAGCCAGGGAATGGAGACAATTTTAGAGACCCACCAAGGATTTAATCCAAGCCCCAGCCTTTCTCCACAGCATCCACAGCTGTGCATCCCATCACTTTGTCCACAGGGAAACATTTTTGTGTGTGGAAGGGAAAACTTGCCTTAAAATCATGGCATGGTGGGTACCCACACCACATGTGCACCCCATAACTTGTATGGTGCTTTGGATCCCAAATGCCTGGTGGCTCAGTTCAGAGGGAGAGGGAACTCCAGTGTGCTTCAATTTATGCCTTTTTATTCACTTTGGGGCATGGAGAGTGCTGGATCAATAGGGTTGAGTTGTACTGTCCCAAATCCTGTAGTGACACAGCACATTACCTGTCTGCTGGCCCAGAGGTGGCCAGAAAAAACAGCTTATTCATGAATTATTCACAAAGTAAAAGTTTTGTTGGTATTAAGGAGTATCTCTGGGATGGACAGAGTGAGCTGCAGGGAAATAAAACCCCAAAAATTAGATCACACTTAGCTAGGAGGAAAAAGCTTTAAATGAAATTAGAGGAATGAAAGTGCCATAAGTATTAAAAATCATAGACTGCATCACCTCCATGGAGTGATCTGGTATCCAGGAAAGGGAATGTCTTCCAAATAATCATATATATTAAGGCTGAAGGATCCCTTTGTGTGAATACACCAGCATGCACCACAGTTATTCCTGGAACACTCACTGTTTGCAGTCAGGGAAGCAGCAAATTTCCACTGTGCAATGTGACACAGGAAAAGGAGGAAGGGATTCCCACCAGGTTTCGAGATTTTAATTTCTCTTGGCCACGTGCAACATCTCCAAAGGCACTGAGGTATCTGGGATGGATAAGTGCCACCAGAGGCATGGTGAAGAGGAAGATTGCTGGAGGTGGGTACTGCTTTGAGTGGTGTCACCCTCTGGTTTGGACCCAAATTCCCAGCTTTCCTGGGAGAAATTCCACTGCTGAAACAAGGGTGTGATTTGCTTTGGTAAGCATGGCGTTTAACACAGAGTCATTTGTTTGGAAAAAACCTCAAAGTTCATCAAATCCAGCCATTAATTATGTGCCTTTTTTGTCTCCCAGTGTAAATCTTCTCATCAGCTCTGCCCTACCCCCTGAGTGGAGCCAGGTGTAGAGTGAGTGTCTTGGTTGTCAAAATGATCACCAGTTTGGGTGGGGAGTCAAAAAAGCAGGCTTACAGGTCAAACCAAGAGGCTGTGGTGCATTTTTGGGTGATGTTTACCCTGCCATGTGACTCAGCAGGTCAAAATGTGCTCAAGGCATCTCATCCCAGCCCTAAATCCACGGAGCCGCTGCTACCCGTCTCTCTTCCCTCTTTTTATCTGCGGTTCACAGCATGTCTGTGCTCCCCTATCAATGTATCAGGCAAGAATACCTCATCTAAAGTGTATACATTACCTAATAAAATCCTTCTTATTTGGGATTATTGCATCAAATTTTAATTTCCTCACTCGAGTAACAGCATGTCAGCCAGCCCGTCAGCGGAGAGCCGATAGAAGGTGAAAAGAGTGGATAAACTGCAGCAAATTACCACAAACAGATCTCTATCAGCCCTTTGACTGGAATTGACTGGAATTAAGAAGTGAGAAATGGGATTTTTTTTGCCGTGGCAGCTTTCTGAAGTGCTCACCCCCCCTCCTCCTCCTGCTGCAACGCTGGGCTGCGCTTCGCCTTTCAAGTCCCTAATCCTGTAAGAGAAGAAGAAGAAAAAGGGGTGGAGGGGCCTGAGAGGGGAGAGGAGTGCAGTTGTAGTTCTTATTTCTCTCAGGCCGGGATCTGGGAGCATAATTGAGAAGCATTTTGGGCAGGTGCTTATTGTGACACTGAGAAGAAAGCAATTTCTTATCGGGCAGAGGAAGAGGACGCAGCAGGGAGAGACTCTGCTGTCCCTGGAGGTGTTGTATCTTCTTTCTTGATGTTGTTTATCATCCCAGCATGGCTCAGGCATCTCTCTTAGGGCACCCAAGTGTGCCTGCAGCTGTGGCAAAGCTCTGAGGCGTGTTTTTCATCCTCAAGAGGGTTTTTGGGTGTCTGTCCTGGCAGCAGCTGGAGGTTGGGTGGCGTGGTTGGTGTTGAATGTCCTGGAAAGGAAGGGTTGTGCAGCATTGCCACAGCCTCCCAGGGTAGTCATGGAATCACTGTCCCTGCAGGGATTTAAGAGTGGATGTGGCACTTGGGGACACGAGTCAGTGGTGGCCTTGGCAGTGTTGGGGGAATGGCTGGACTGGATGATCTCAGGAGGCTTTTCCAGCCTAAATGGTCCTGGGATTCTGTATCCTCCAAACATGCTGATAGGGGCTGGAGGAATGGCTGGACTGGATGATCTCTGAAGGCTTTTCCAACCTGAATTATTCTGTGATTCCATGTCCTCCAGGCAGGCTGGTAGGGGCTGGAGGAATTGCTGGACTGGATGATCTCTGAAGGCTTTTCCAACCTGAATTATTCTGTGATTCCATGTCCTCCAGGCAGGCTGGTAGGGGCTGGAGGAGAGGGGCCATTTCTCCTTGCAGAGCTGCTGTGGTTCTGATGAGCCCCTGCTTTTCTGCACCCAAGCTTCTGCCCCAGCTTCTGCACCTCAGGCAGTGCTGCAGCTTCACTTTGTGGGTGCAGGAGGAGGATTCCACTCTCCAGGATACAAGCTGAGGGCTGTGGACATGTGCTTCATCCCACAGGGAGCCACGTGAGGCCAAGAGTGGGGCCAAACCCCGCTGGCACACGGCCCCAAGACCAGCACTTGTATTCCTTTGCAGTAGAATGGTACAGATAACATGTCAGACATCATTAAAACAGTTTTAATTCTTCAGCACCATCCCCCTCCTCAGAAACTCCTTGAGTTGAAGAAATAATGTAGAATCAGTGCTAGTTTTGCCCTAGAGTCTCAATAGCTCCGAGTTAATTCTTTCTTACAATATTTCCAGCCCATCAGTGTGAACACTTTATTAAAAGCTCAGGGTTTTATTAAAAAAGGATTGATTTACCCCTGCCCCTCTTCAAAAAACCCTCAGATTTTGTTTGGATAATGTGCCATTCTTTATTTTCTTTGCCTTTTTTTAAGCATAGGCTTTCCCAGATTATTACTTTTCTAAACCTTCTTCCTCCTCTCCCAGAGGGGAAGAGTTATTCTGTTCTCTCTGTACCCACCAGCCACTGCTGTCTGCAGTGGGCGGGCAAGGTGTGACTTGTTTTAAAAGGAAAGTCAGGGATATTTGGGAATTCCTAAGAGCTCCAGGCTCTTGCCACGGGTTATGCCCTGTGCCACTTCTTCAGCCCCTTTCCTGGGAGGTTCAAGGCTGCTCCCAAACACTTGGTTGCTCAGGAAGGGAATGTCCAACCCCAAAAGGTGGCATCTGCCAGACTTGTGGGCACCTGGATGGAAGCCAGGTGGGATGTGAAGGGTCTTGCTGTGGTTCTAGGAGATGGCATCCATGGATGGTAGGGAAGCCAAAACCACTCCAAGATGTGTTTCTTGGACACTGGTGAAATGTGGCTCATCCCCAGGAGGTGCTTGTGGAGCAGGAGGAGAAACACAGGAGGCCAATGCCAAAACCCAGCAGCAAGATATCATCATCATCATCATCATCATCATCATCATCATCATCGTCATCACGGGCCTGCTGAGGGCAGAGGGTCAACCTCAGCATGGTCCCTCACAGCCCTCATTCCTGTGATCAAATCTCTGGATAATTTCTTTCCCGTGGGCATCTCTGTGGCTGAGATATGCGAGTGGATTCCCCCCCACCCCTCCCAAACTTCCCCTGCTGCCACATCCGAGCTCATCCTTTTATCTCTCCCTCCAGCCCTTCCCCTTGGCTCCTCCAGGAGGGGCCTCTCCCGCAGACAGAGCGGCCCATTGCTATTCCCCAGCCATCGCAGGGCCCTGCCTTCCCTCTGCAGGAGGCAATTCCCATTCCGTGCCGCTCCCGAGCCGTGTGACAGGTGACAAGAGAGCTGTCACACAGCCCCGGTGCCTGCTCCCACCGCCCCTCCCGCTGGGCCAGGCAGGGAGGGGCTCCTACCTGCCCCGAGGGCACGGGAGATTAAAGATTGCATCCAGTTTGATTCTGCTGAATGTGAGGGTAATCTAAAATACAGTACAGAATATATAATAACACATAAATACGATATATGGTATATAATACTATTTATATACATATATATAGAGAGAGCGTATATAGCTGTATATACAGTGTGTATATATATACATACAGTATAGGATATATACAGTATAATACTATTATACTGTATAATATATAATTATATATTATAGATAATTATAATATATAGATTGTGTAATATAATACTATTTATATACATACATATAGGGTATATAGATATATAGAGTGTATATATATACATACAGTACAGTACAGTATATATACTGTATATATATGCAGTATAATACTATTATACTGTATAATATATAATTATACATTATATATAATATATAGACTTTGTAATATAATACTATTTATACAAATATATAGAGTATATAGATAGAGTGTATATATATACATGCAGCACAGTACAGTATATAGAAAATATATATACAGTATAATAGTATTATACTGCATAATAAAATTATATATTATACAGTATAATAGTATTATACTGTATAATATATAATTATATATGATATATAATTATACTGTATAATAATATAATACTATTATATTATTATACACACTCTCTATATACCTATATACTTATATGATATATAATTATATTGTATAATAATATAATATTATATATTATATGCACACTCTCTAGATACCTACATACTCTCTCTATACATGTGTATATAGAGAGGGTATATAGTTATATAGAGAGTATAGAGAGTGTATATATACACTATATCTAGAGAGAGAGTATAGTATAAAGTATAATACATTGTAATTTATACATTGTAATTTTACATTATAATTTAAGCAAAACTATGCTGGGACAGGGCACTCTGAAATGCATCACCCCACACTGAAATGCATCACCCTTTTTTTTTTCCCTCCACTTTGCCCTGCGCTCCTTTCCACATCCTCTCTTCTGCTTTCCCACCTGCTCCTTCCCCACTTTGACAGTGGTTTTCCTCTCTCTCTGTGCTCTTGGGAAAGCACAGTTATTGTCAGTAATTTAGAGGCTCTCTGGGTGGCTGCTGAGCCTCAGCAGCCGAGTGCTGCTCAGAGGCCAGTGACCTGGGATTTATGGCTAATGCTCTCGGTTAATAACATGGATTTACTTAAGGAGTCTGTTGAAATGCCCTCGGAGATCAGGGAACGGGCAGCCTGCCTGGCCCTCAGAGCCTTCTTTATGGCCAGCAGCAGCATCAAGCCCCCAGGGACAGGGATCTGGAAGTCCTGTGAGTCCCTTCTTTCCACCAGTGATGTTTCAGCTTTCCCTCTGGCCTTCAAATGATGGATTGCGGGGCGAGCACGAGGCTGCCGACCCGCTCTGCTCCCTCGTTAGATATGCAAACGCCTCTGCTGACATTTCCTTTGAGGGGAAAGAAAAAAAATAATAAAAAATTTGCTGCTTTCCCCACTGTTAATAAGCCAATGAAAACAAGAACAGCTGAGTTGTAAATTTTTTCACACTACATTAATTATGGGCATGTGCATGCGTTGGTATTCACAGGGGCTCACTGCACTGCGGCGGGGGAAGTTGACTTATGGAGCAGGATATTTTTATTTCAAGAGCTAAACAAGAATTTTGGGTCCCTCTTATGTTGCTCTTGTCTGTTTTGGGGGATTCTTGGATCTTTCTGCTGGGTTATAGGAACAGTGCAGGATGGAGGATGAGGTGGGTGAGCTGGCAGCTGCAGAAGCTCCTGCCTGTGGGTTCTCAGCATCTGTCCAGCTCTCCTCCTCCTCCTCCTCCTCCTCAGGGGTTTCAATTAAAATCTCTTCAGCTCACTCAGTTGTGCAGCTGGTTGCCAATGGTCAGTGTGAGCAGCCCTTATTGCCTGGGGTGCCTCATCTGAGCAACACAGTGGGAGAAGAGGCCAGGTTGAAATGGGGACGCCAATGGCAGATCAAACTGAAAGTGGTGGTGAAAGGGAGTTGTTTCCTGCTGGTGATGCCCTCAGCATTCCCAGCTACATCCTGGGGTGGGTTAGCAGAGTGGATTAACGCTCACACCAGGGTGATGAGTACTGAGCCTGAGCTGCTTTGAGGGCAGGCAATGGGACTTTTCCATGACCTGCATGTCCTAGGACAGGTTGTCCCTCAGCAGCTGGCCCAGGGTGAGAGGTGCAGGTCATTGTGGCAGCCCCAGCAGTGCTGTGACACCTTGTCCCCTGTCCCTCCCCAGGGCACCACCGTGAGGATGATCACGGCTGTCGACCAGGACAAGGGACGTCCTCGGGGCATCGGCTACACCATCGTGTCTGGTGAGTCCTGGGGGCACAGAGGGGACCCAGCAGGGATGGATGGATGGATAATGGATGCATAGATAATGGAGGGATGGATGGATGGATGGATGGATGGATGGATGGATGGATGGATGGATGGATGATGGATGAATGGATGGATGGATGGATGATGGATGGATGGATGGATGGATGGATGGATGGATGGATGGATGATGGATGGATGGATGGATGATGGATGGATGGATGGATGGATGGATGGATGGATGGATGGATGGATGGATGATGGATGATGGATGGATGGATGGATGGATGGATGGATGCTGGATGGATGGATGGATGGATGGATGGATGGATGGATGGATGGATGCTGGATGGATGGATGGATGGATGGATGGATGGATGGATGGATGGATGATGGATGATGGATGGATGGATGGATGGATGGATGGATGGATGGATGGATGATGGATGGATGGATGGATGGATGGATGGATGGATGCTGGATGGATGGATGGATGGATGGATGGATGGATGGATGGATGATGGATGGATGGATGGATGGATGGATGGATGGATGATGGATGGATGGATGGATGGATGGATGGATGGATGGATGGATGGATGGATGATGGATGGATGGGTGGATGGATGATGGATGGATGGATGATGGATGGATGGATGGATGATGGATGGGTGGATGAATGGATAGATGATGGATGGATGGATGAAGGATGGATGAAGGATAGATGGACAGGATAACCTGCAATAAGTCCTTGTACATCCCATCCCTGGGAAATCATGGAATAGAATATATAGAATGATTTAGGATGGAGGAGACCTTAAAGATGATTGTTCCAAACCCCCTGCCATGGGTAGGGACACCTTCTACTCAACCAGGTAGCTCCATGCAAATTTGACAGTATTTCACATTGAAACCTTTCATTCCTAATGATAAGCCACAAATATCCCCCAGAGGGGATATTCTGTTCCAAGAGGGAATGAGACTGAGTATGGACTGAACGGCTCCTGGTGGTTTCTGTGGTGTTTCCCAAAAGTTTCAGAAGATGTGATGCAAGGACTGGGCCCGTGAGGGTGCAGAGCTAGAGGAGGAACCTTAATTAAAGTGCTGGTGGCTTTCTGCCTTCTGACAGGATTAAGCCTGCCTTTGGAGTCTGGGTCTGAAGCCTGGAAACCCTTCCTGGTGTGGATGAGTGGATCATTGCTGGGCAATGCTTTGGCTCCATGGCCTGAGCATCCCTTCTGATGGCAGCAGGGGCTGGGCAGGCTGGGAAGGTGTTTCCAGATAAAACCCAGCTGCCTTATGGGAAGGCCAGTTTTGGGGGGCTTGGGCCTGTTTCCTTTAAGATGCCTTGAGCTCAGCAATCCCTGCCATAGCCCAGCTAATTTTGATGCTGCCAGGGCTGCACTCAGATGTTGCTTTGGTGAGGACAGACAGACTGCTCGGGGTGACCCAGGAGTGAGGGACCAACTTGGCGGGTGTGGGTTGTAACCCTCTTCCTGGCATCATTTTTGGGGGCCCAGCTTGGTGGGTGTGGGTTGTAACCATCTTCCTGGCATCATTTTTTGGGGTTTTTTTCCCCAGCAAGAAACAGCAGCAGTGCTTCCCCTCCCCTCTGTGCCACATGCTCCAGGTGCTGCCCCCACGTGCAGGAATAATTTCCCAGTTTCTTTTCCTTAAAGCCCAGCCATTTCAAACCCTCTTTTAATCAGCCTCAAGGGTCAAGGTGATTTCACCCTGACTTTCAAGTCCACTGATCCTGACTGCAAGTATCCAGCCTTTGAAGATGCGAGGATTATTTATTCCTCTAATTCCCTCTGCAATTTATTCAAGAGATTGTCCCAGATTGTGGGTATCAGCTGGCCAAGGTGCAGCAGGGACTCTCTTCTGGCTGATACAGGTTCTTTTTCACTGGAGACTGGACTGAAACATCAATCTGATTTTGCAGAGGTTGCTGAATTACGGTGAGGATGGTAAAATAGCTGTCAGCCTGGCCATCCTGGACGGGCAGTGGGATGGTGGAGGGGGAATCAGGGTGCTCTGGGGTCCAGGTGGAACATGGAGAGACCTGCAGGCAGATCACTGCACACAGCCTTGCATCTGCTTGTGTATGCCAAGAGCTTAACCCTTGCCTGCAGTCCTGCCTAGTGAGGGCAGTTCTCCTACCAGAGGATCCAGCTGAACAGATCAAAAGAGTGATTAAACTACTTTGCACTGCTATTTTTTTTTCCCCAAACATGAGAATTACGAAGTGTTTTCCTAACTGGCCAGGAATCTTTCTCCTGTCATCAGCAGGGTGTCATGGAGAAGGGGTTGGATGGGAATGATCAGATTCTGTGGACAGAGCTGATGTTGCTTTCTGATGTGTGAGAGTCCAGACACAGGACTGGCATCTAATGCGTTTCCAAAATCCTGCTCAGCCAAGGCAAGCCATTTTCTTTTTGGCAGGCAGGTAAAGCCTAATTAATTTCTCATTATCCTCAATCACGATGGTAAAGGTCAGCGAGCAGATTTTTGTGCCCGAGCTGGAAAATTTTTATGGCAATTTTGCAGAAAAAAAAGCAAAAAAAAAAGCCTAACATATGGGAACGGGGAAGCAAATTAAATTAGAAAC
Source organism: Molothrus ater (assembly GCF_012460135.2). NCBI lineage: Eukaryota > Metazoa > Chordata > Aves > Passeriformes > Icteridae > Molothrus > Molothrus ater. The sequence goes on along the minus strand of NC_050485.2, from coordinate 2,231,732 downwards.
CGACCGTAAGCAAAAGTGAAAGTGGCTGGTGGAAGTAGTAATTAAACCTGGCTCTTAAGCTCCCTTCCAGGAGGGGAGGAGGCAGTGATGCTGCTCCCATTCCCCTGCAGGGATGCATGATGCCTTTTCCCAGCTCTCAGAGATTTTTGGGCACAGGGTTAGCATGTGGCTGGTCTGCTTTTGCCTTTTGGGCTGGTATATGCAGCAGTAGAGAGCTGAGAAGCAACCTGGCCATTCATCATACCTTTGGTGTTAATGCCTAAAGCATCGGTGTGATTTGGAGGTGGGGTTTAAAAATTAATTTGGAATTGCTGCTGTCCCGTTCAGCTCCATCCCTCGGGCAGCCACGTCTGGGGATGTACTGCAGCAGCTCTTATTTATACAGCTATCTCCAGCACAAGGTCCTCCCATGACAGGAACACAATAAAACTAAAAGATTAACCATAACCACATAAAATAAGACTCGAGATCTAGCTTTATGCCACCAGCTTACAAAGCTGTTAAGGCTGAGATGATGGAGGGGCACTGGTGTAGCTGTGCCGTGGCTTTGGCTGCTTGTCCTACCTGCATTGGGAATCATTTCCATATCTAATAGGAAAAAGCCATTCAGTTGATTCTGTCCCTTCCCTCCCATCAGAGTGTTTTAACTCCAAGAAAATGTACTTTTTCACTTCACACTTTACAAGGAACGGGCTCACTGCCCAATAGAAAAAGAAACCCAAACTGAGACCTCACAATTCATGCCCCTCGTGCCAAAAGGCTGGTCAGTGCCAGGGCTCCCATTGCTCCAGAGGGTGTTCCTGCTGCTTTTCCTGTGGCCAGAGCCCTGTGCTAGCCCTCCCTCCCCGGCTGCAGTGACAGGTTGGAGACGCTCAGCCACTGAGGTCAGGACTCTGTTTGAAGGACAGATAATTAATCCAGCAAAGTAATCCACAGCTCCTTTTTGGCAGATTTATGGAGATAGCCTCTGTGCTGGGGACTCTGCCTCATCATCTTTCATTTCCCAGGCAAAGCCAGTGACTTGTTGTATAACACGACCTGTTCTAGATAAGGCTTTTCATTTAGGGGAGCTCTCCGGGCTAACAGAGATTGATTTTCCTGGCGGGAATCGGGAGGGCCCTGGCAGTTTTGGGCAGGATCAGCCCTGCAGACGGCAGTGTGTTTTCACATTTGCTGCCTCTGCACACCGCCTGGGGCATGGGGAATCCTCTGGCTCTTTAAGGGAAGGATTTTCAGCGTGAATTAAACAGCAATTTAATTAATAGGCGGGAGGAGACTTCAGCCCGCGAGCTCTTCTTAGGAAAACGTATTGACTCACGTGTTGCTTGCTAGCAGTAAACTTTGGGCTTCATTTATTTCCAGGAGAGTCAGGAGACTTGGAGCCTCCTGGCAGGAGGGTGTGAAGGTGACCTGTGCTGCTTGGGCAGGCACTGAGGGGTTAACCCAGGGGACAGGGTCCCACATGTCAGTCTCTGCCTGCCTGACACATTTCAGGTGCGGTGATGGATGGGCAGTGGGAGATTGCACAAGGGCAATCTATACGTCCTTCCTGGGGCTTGGAAAATCCTTCAGGAGAGAGGGGAGGGAGCTTTCAGTCAGAGATGGTCCTTAGGGCTATTCACAAACCCTCAGGGTGGGGTTCTTCCTCCCTCCTCCCCAACTGGATTGTTTTATGAGACTGATGCAGTTTCTAGCAAAGCCTCTCTTCTTTAAGCTGGTGCACCCCGAGGGAAACATGAATTAAAAATCATTATTTGCACAATGCAACAGAAGTGTGAGTTACAGAAGTGCTAGGGAAGCTGAAAATAATTGTTCTCCATCTTCTGGATTTCCTGCTAAGGAATAAAATGTCATAGATATATTTTTTATATATATAATATGTATATATGACTAATTAATCAGTGCAGTAGCACTCTCAGAACATGTTTCCTGTGCTCTTAACAGAGCCCACTGCCTTCTTTATGAAAGTGCAGCATGAATCCTTGAGGAAAGGTCAAGTGGCCAAAGAGATCTCCAAGCCCTCAGCTGCTGACATCTCCCTCCATGGCTTGACCTGACTTAATAAAGAAGGCAGAGCAAAGCACTTCCTAAAACCCTTAAACCAGACATTGGGGAACACCCTTGGAAGTGGGGACCTGCTCGTTTTGCTATTCCCTACCTTGCTCCAGTTTTTCCCACATTCTCCTCGCTCGGTGAACTGCCGGGGTGTTGAAGCCCTCATAAATTCCAGCTGCTGGGAGGGCCTTCCTGTGTGATTTAAAGGCAGCCATCACAGCAGAACATTTCTGTAGGAGGACACGCTGATGGGTGGAAAAGTGCCTGGCGCCGAGTTATCCATCAAAAGCTGTTTGTTCCCACCCTGCCAATGCAAGGGGATGAGACAGCACAAAGCAAAGATGGTGGCTGCGGTCACAGCCCCTCTCCCCTTGGCTCAGTTGCTCCCCTTCTTCCTGCAGGCTGCTTTTTGTCATCATGTTGGCATCTGGCTTTGGCTCCCTAGCAATCCAGGAGTTGTTGGAAAGAGATATGATTGGGATAATGGTTTGCGTGGCAGGTGGTCCCCCAGCAAACGGCCCGCTGTAATTAAAACTATACATTCCCTTTTATGTGGAAACAGAAAACAAAAGCATCTTTTCTGTTTAATTTCTGGGACTTCCTGTTCATCTTTTTGGGATTTAGAGTGTGTTCAAGGCTGAGCAACCTGGTCTAGTGGAAGTTGTTTGGAATGAGATGATCTCTGAGGTCCTTTCCAACCCAAATTGGTCTGGGATTCAATGTTGACCACCAGGGGAGAACGATGAACCTGGACCACCTCTGTTCATGTCATGGCTAGCAAAAACAACTGGTTCTGAGATGGTTTTTAATGGAGGAATTTCAGAAAGCTGTGGATTCTGGAGATGTGGGGTTTATGTCAAAAAGCCCATTTGAGATGACGTGGGGGAATGATGGTCGTGGTCCAAGACTCAGAATCCTTTTGTGTAAGGAATTACACTCAGAGTAGAAACTCTGAGGGTTCTGTTCTCCTCTCTGGTACTCGGCCACAGCTCCCAGGAAATCTGGGAGGGGAATTGCACCTTGGGTGATAAATACCTCCTTTTATTTCCTTGTACTGTACATTCCGTTCTGAAAAAGGGAACTGCGAGCATTTGGTGTGAGCTCCTTTTGTGGCTCTGCAAGATCACAAGTTCTGCTAGAATGGACAGATCCTTGGGGAAAGATACTAAAAGGGCCTGTTTGCAGAGCAGGCATGTGAGGAGGAGCGCTGGCGCACAGCTTTGGGCTCAGATCTGTTATCCCAGAGAGCTGCATCTCCCCAGAAGAGCAGCAAACCAAGAGGAGAAGGGGACACTGTTTTTACACAGCATCTCAATTTGTAACAACAAGCTCAGGTTGTAACAGCCAGTTTTCCTTTGGAAATGACTTGTTGCCTTTGAATTTAATCACGGGGCAAGGCCCCTGCCCTGGCAGTGCTTCCCTGAGGGCGGCCTGGGGGCAGCAACTCAAGGTGAAGAGCAGCGAGATGCTCACGGCAGCTGATGGACTATTTATCTGCTAATAACTGTGTCTGTTGCTGACTCCATGAACCACATCCAACAGCATCTATTTCTGTGCCCGAGGAGCCCTGACGGAGCACATTTTGATTAATAAATTATCCGGAGCAAGGTGTGTGATGGGTTCCCCTTTCACATCTTGTGAAAGTCACCCGCTCCAAGTTCAGCCCTGGCTCCCAACATGAGCAGCCCTTCCTGCAGAGGGGGGTGGGAAATTATCCTGCCCTGGGAAAACAGCTCGCCCTGACTGACAGGTGGCTCTTCACCAGAGCAGGGCAGTGGCTGCATCTCTCCCTTGAAAGGTGCTCAAGGCTAAAGGGGTAGGGAGGAAGGAGGAGATATTGATGGTATGGTTTTTTCCCTCCTTTTTTTCCCTTTTTCTCGCCCCCCCCCCCCCCCCCCCACCTATTTCTCTGGGTTTGAGCCAGTACTTTTAACAGCCTTTTTAAACTGAGAGCTTGGCTGAGGGCAATTAAACATTATGGCTCTCATCTATAAAACCCCTCGTTATAGCAGTGTTTCTCCAAAATGATGCCTATGCCACCATCCGTTCCTCAATGAGCTTGGAAAAACACTCTGAATGGGCTCCTGTGATCCATCCCAGTGCTCCCAGCCCAGCATCCCCTCAGTGCATGCCTTCCCAGACCCCTGTCTGCCTGCAGTGTATGCAGGAGCTGCTGCTGCCCCTGTACCTGCACACGGACAGATGGATGAGAAACTTCTCCTTCTTCTTGATCCGTGTCATAACAAAATGCTGGGTTTGTAGGTCCTGAGCAAGCCTATTTCTTGCCAGGTGGGAGCAACAAGTCTGCTAGAAGTGGATTCATACTGCAGTCCCAAAGTTCTCAATTTTTTCTCATTGTCATTCTCCCCTTTCCCTCTGTCTTTCTGATATTTAAAACATCTCCTGCCTTGTTTTCCTTCTCTCTGCCCGCCTTTTGCTGCTCAGCCTTTCCTTTTTCATCCTTTAATTTCTGCCACATTCCTGCATGTACCTCTGGTGTCTCCAGAGAGAGGAAAGATAAAATTGGCTAATTTCCCCCCATCTTATTTTTTTTCCCTTGTTCTCTGGAAAGTGAAGGCACATTAAGATGATCAGAGAGATTTTGGCAAGGAAAATCTCTCAGGAAATGGGTATTGTTCAGCAGTGTGCGTGCTTCAGCAGGGATCACTGGTCAGAGCAGCGAGGAAGTGGTGGTTGGAGAGGTATTGGAGACACCTCTTTCCCTAAATTTGCTAATTTGCAAAGCCAGGAACTCTCTGCTAGTAGAAAAATAGCCCCAGTGGGCATAGGGTGAGTATCTGATGGTGTTGGGGAGGCTGAGCTAGAGAACAGCCTCTGATGTGCAGCTAGGAGGCCTTTGGGCCCCTAGTTTAGTTGCCCATCCTTCAAAAAGTGACCATGGTCAAATCTGAAATGCATGACCCTTTTCAGGACACGGAACACTGTGCTGTGTTTAGTCAAATTCCTCCCCTATTGACCTAATTCCACTAAATTCCATTGTTTCTGCATTTTATTGCACTTCATATTAGGGGGAGGTGACCCTGAGGCACAAACTTTACCATGGCAACCTGGTGTCCTGGAGCATTTAAATGCCTGGCAGCACAGTCCCATCCATCTCCTGGAGCGTCCTTCAAAGCTGGGAGCAGAAGAAGCTTCCCAAGGAGTCAGCCATAAATTACAGCATGAAAGTGGGAAGTCAGGATGGAAAGAGGGGAATTGTCTGAGGGAGGAGACTGGAGATTTCCATGTTCAGCAGCAAAAGATCAGGAAAAAAACCCACAAGGCCGTTGCTAATATTTTAAGTAGGCTGGTGAGCTCATTAAGCTGGCAAGTGGTCAGTGGGGCATTTGGGATGGAGAGAAGAGAGGAGCAAGGACAGGAATGGGAGGAATTCTGTCCAGGAGGAATATAGAATGCCTCAGTAATGGGGAGAAAGGTGTCAAGGCACTTGGGGCTCTGGGAGAGGGAGGTGAGGCCAGGTGGCTCCTGGGTGGGAGGGAGGGGATGGCAGGGCCCAGAGGCTTTGGCCATCCTGAGGATGTAGCCCCACATTTCTCTTCACAGAGAAAAGCAAGGCACAATTCTTCCCAAGAATATTTCTGGGATTCACGTTCTCTGAACCTCAGAGAAAGGAAACACAATTCTTATCACTTGCTTGTGCCTGTGTTTGTGCAAAAATAGAATGCAATGTGGAGATTGTTTACCCAAAGTGACGGTGTTTTGTTTCCTTGGCATGTCAGGGCCAAGAGAGTGTGTGTGTGTGTTGGGACTGTTGGGTGACAGTCATGAGATTCTGGGCAGTGTGAGCAGGGTTGAGTGCTGGCAGGTTCAGTTTTAGATGTATAGAATAATATAGTATAATAAAGTAATTAATTATCCTTCTGATGTCCATGGAGTCCTCCTCACCATTCCTCCTTCATCAGGGCCCTCGCAGCATTGCTATACGAGGAAGGTGCAGCTGTGATCCAACAGAGGTTGGAAGGGAGCAAGGTGGATGCTGAGTGATGGGAAACAACTTTCTGTGGCAGCAGATCTGTCTTGCAGCTCCCTTCCAGGGAAATGACAAATGCTGTGTGTGTTTCATTCGTGCTGAGACGTATTGAGAAGACAGGATTTATTTTTTACTTCCTTTTGACTGGGATGACTGGAATTTACCTGCAGGGTTTCCTGGCTCCTGTCTGTGTCTGGTTCAGGGGTTTCTGCATGCCTCAGGATGCTGAGGGGAGCTGTGTGGGTGACCATATGCCTGGATATATAACCTCCCTGGTCATCACTAATTCAGCAGCCTGCTCTGCTTTTGTGTCAGGCTGGTGTCAGGTGTCCCAGGCTCCACACACCAACTGCTGGCTTTTGTCTGCCTCTCAGGGAGAGCACCTGGAGCTGCCACAGGCACATTCCCAAGCAGGACATCGTCCTTTTGGTGTCTGCTGGCCATGACACTCGAGCATTAGCGTTGGTTGGGGTCTCTGTACAAATCACAAATGGGACAGGACTGCTGGGAACGTGCCTTGGGCTGTTTTATTTTCCAGCATCACTCTCATTACATGGTTATGACAATGGGAAGGTGTCATCAGCTCATGTGCCCAGCAACAGACTTAATGTAACTTAATGTTACAACTTACTTTATAAGTTTTTTGACCAATCACACAAAGCAAAAGCACATTGACAGTAGTTCTATCTAATTATTATAAGCACCTGTACCTTTTTTTTTCCTTCTGTTAAACAATGCTTGCTTATTTTAAATACAATACCTGCTTGTAAGCCTTAAAGCCTTAAAACACAATGCTCAGAGCTCCATTATTAAGCTTAAAACTTCTTAATATCTTGCTAGATAAACTTTTCTGCACCTTAGGGAGTTATTCTAGACAAGCGTTAATACACAGACCATTGTTCTATTTGCCCTTGCTTTTCTACAGTTTAAATCATTTTTCTGCTGACCAATCTCATGGCTGCTGCTTAGCTCCAATCACAGTTCTGCTGTCTCTGAGGCCTTTTGCAGCTTTCCCAAAACCCTCTGGTTTTATGGATTCCCACAGAGCATGTTGTCTTCATCCCCTCTGGGTGTCCGATTCCAGAGGAGAATTCAAGCTGGGATGGGATGGGATGGGATGGGATGGGATGGGATGGGATGGGATGGGATGGGATGGATGGGATGGGTTGGGATTGGATGGATGGGATGGGATGGGATGGGATGGGATGGGATGGGATGGGATGGGATGGGATGGGATGGGATGGGATGGGATGGGATGCTCAGTGGCATCCTGGCTGCTTGCCTGCATGCAGGGACAGGCACAGGAGCCAAATTTGGCTCCAGCAGAGGAAAACCAGGCAGCTGCACAGGGTCAATGCATATGGCAAGAGCATTAAAGCAGGGCAAGTGCCACACAATTTTGCTGATACTTTCACTGGCTTCTAATACACCCAGCTAAGAAATTCCTGAGCTGTATGAGGCTTCTCTATTACTTGATAGATTTTTTTTCTTTCTTTAAGCTCTGCAGCCTCTCCTTAGGTACATTTGGACTTGTATCCCCCTCAGCACCCTCTGGCAAGCTAAACCACCCCCTGTTTGTGGAGAATTCCCCATGAGCTTGGTCCATCTGTGCCTCCCTGTGATTATCCTGGACTGATGTCCCTTAACCCCTGGATTTTAGGAGAGAGGCCATGCCCACCCCAGGAACAGTACCCTGCAAATGCAAGTGGTCACTCAAAGGGGAGCAGCTGAATTTGGTCCTGCTTTCAGCTTTGCTGTTGCAGATTTTAATAATATAAAACCCTTTGAAATTCTTCAGCTGCCTCCAGCACTGGCAGCTTTTGGCTGTGGAAGGAGAGCCCCATTTTGAGCCGTGAGCTGGGACAGGTGAGAGGAGGAGTGTTACAGCCATGACATTTCAAAGCACATTGGAAGGGTGTGCCAGGTTCCTAGAGACCACAGCTTAGAATTTGTGTCCTCTTGCTCCCCTCCCTGTTGCCTCCAGCACTTTTTTCTGCCAGCTGCTCGTGCTCACATTCCTGTTATTTTTCCCAGGTAACACCAACAGCATCTTTGCACTGGACTACATCAGTGGAGCCTTAACCCTGAATGGGCCCCTGGACAGGGAAAATCCCTTCTACAGCGCTGGATTCATCCTCACAGTGAAGGTGAGACTGCTCCAGCTGGGAAGCACATGGACAGAGCAGGATGGGGAGGACATCCTGCCTGGGGGCACCCCCTTCCAGATAATGCTGCAAACCTGGGCTCTGTTGTTCTCTTGGGCATCCAGAGCCATGATGTGCTGACCAAGTGAGATGTTAAACACAGTCTGTCACTATAGGACACGAAATAACACCACACACACACAACTGCTGATTTCAAGGTGGAAAAGGGAAGTTTATTTTCTGACTCCAACATTAATAGATTTCCAAAAGTGACCCTGGATTGGAGGGTGAAAGTGCCACCTCTCCAATGACACTGGCCAAACCAACAGTCCATCAAATTTCTCCTTCTCCATAAAAGAATGCAAAACTGTAAGTTATTTACAGAAAGTGTGTGAGAAATTTGTTACAAGAATGTAAACATCAGAAGGCTTAGAAAATCTTTAAAAATCAGGGTGACAACAGTCCCCTTGTCTGGTGGCCCAAAACATGATGTGTGAGGCCATTTTTGCCATCCTGCCTGTGGCTGTGCCTGCTGGCAGCATGCAGATACCCCAGGCTTGCATATAGCACCAGACACAAACTCAGGTACCTGAATTGTGCCTACTTTTGCCTGTTTTCCCTCTTTCTCCCCACCATAGCCCTGGATAAACATGACATTTTGTCTTGTCAGCAGGCAGTGGTGTAACAGGACATCATCTGTGCCTCCCTGGCATGGGGAGGGAGTGATGCTGGAAGTTGCCTTGTCAAGAAAAGGCACTGGAGCGTGGCTCTCCAGCCCCACCTCAGAGTGACTCCCTGGCTCTGCTCACAGCCCTGTAATTAAAATCAATACCAAGCTGGGCAGCTGGTTGGAAACACATTTAGAAGTATGGATTCTGCTGGGCCGGGGTGGGGAAAAATCAGCAGCGTAGGAAGGGTCATTGATTGGGAGGGAGGCAGCCAGCACATTGCCTTCTTGTTTTGGCAAGTGTGATGCTTCCTTGGAGTGGGGCAGAGGCACAAGAAATCACCCCTCTAGGTCCCAGACACAGTTCATACCATGAGGCTTTGTGTGTGAGGAGGAGATCCTCACCCACCCCTGGTCTAGCTTCATTCAGGCTTTTATGGTTTCAAAAATCAAGAGAGGAAAGATTGTCTGGTTTTAATAGGGACAAAAATATCTGTTTAATCTTGGAAAGGTTTGTGAGCCTGAAAACTTGCCCGTTTTCCTGCCTGCATGACAATGGAGTTCCAGCCACGTTCTGTTGCTCTGACAGATTTCCATGTCCTCTCCCCACAAACTTCGCATCCTCCCGCAAATGCCAGCTCTGTGCATCCCACATCCCCAGGACCCAAAATGTTCCCTGCTGCTCTCATCCTGGAGCACACAGTGAAAATACAGCTGGATTGCTCCTCGCTGGGATCAGCCTGTTCTGCTGCTGTGTGCAGAAGCAGTGAATAGCAATGAGCCGTGTGGGTCGTGAGAGCATTGCTTTTCCATGCCCACAGCAAAGCAAGATTATCCAAAGGACAAGAGGAGGGACTCGCCTTGAAAAGGCTGTTTCATGAGTCCTGCTTCTCTGGCATTAAAATCTGCACTCTCTTTTTGGGAAGGCAGAATTAAAGTCCTTCTTGAGACAGAGGTGTGATGTGGACTCATGACTCAGCTCTGTATTTAGACACGTGTTGCCAAACCTATTTTAAGGTCTAAGTGTTCTTTTCCTCTGGTGCCCTAGTTTTCCATCCCTATGTTTTTCAGCATACTGAGTGGTTCACTGTCAGCTCCCAGTCCCACATCAGGAATGGCAGAGCAGAGAGCAGGAGTGCTCTTTGCCCCTTATTTTGTGGATTGTCCCCTACATCTCACAAAGGACATTTTTTCTGTTTAAACACTTGTGGCAGGGAAATCTCCTAGTTGTTCTTGTGTGACTCCAGATGCCGCCAACCTCTTGCAGAAGAACTTGGCCACAGCCTTCCTAAGGGAAATGTTGAACCCCTGGAAAGGTTTTTGTGAGACTAAAGCATGAGTGATGGGAAAGCTGAGCCAACATCTCTGTGTGTTAATGGAACAATGGCAGAGCCAATTGGGAATCCTTCTGTGGCAAAGTGGAGGAAGAGAAAGCTGCAAGAGTGTCTCGCTGTGCACACTGTCTTTACATTCATTCCTTCTGGAGAACAAAGGCTGCCCTTGTTTTCTGTCCTTGCAGGGGACAGAGCTGAACGATGACCGCACGCCCTCCAACGCCAGCGTCACCACCACCTTCAACATCCTGGTCATCGACGTCAACGACAACGCCCCCGAGTTCAACAGCTCCGAGTACAGCGTGGCCATCCCAGAGCTGGCCCAGGTGGGCTTTGCCCTTCCCCTCTTCATCCAGGTGCAGGACAAGGATGAGGTGAGGTTTCCTCTCCCTCCTTTGTGGGGTAGCACTGGTTGGGTTTCGGGGTGGGCAGGGGAGGAGTCACTGCATGGTTCTCTCCCAACACCCCTTTTCCATCTCTCACTGCTGCCATCTCTGTGTTTGCTGTGTACCCCCAGCCCAGTTTCCCTCCCCAGTGTGCAGGCACTAATGCAGTCAGGATTGCAGGGCCCCTGAGAGCCAGAAAATAGGATTGTCTGGGAGGCTGATCCCTGCCTGCTTTGAGGGCTCTTGTCAGGCACTGCTTTGCCAGTCTGGTTTAGCAAAGGAGGAGTTTTCCCCTGCCAGGGACAGGGAAGGCAGGAGCCCCAAGCTAAGTCAGGGAGGATGTAGGAGATGCCCCTCAGAGCAGGGAGGACTGGGATACCAGTTCATCACTGCAAACAAGGCAGGAGCTTTGGAGGCTTGTTCCTCCCACGTGTCAGTGGAGCTCCTGTTTGTCACGCGCCGATCCTTGCTGTGCTTGGGATTGCAGCTTCTGTTCCAGCCTTGGGCTCCCAGCCTTCAATTACTCTGATTATTTGACTTGTGCAGTTCACGTCTGGCTGCTCCTGTGTGCTGGTCCCCCCCCCAGCCCCGCCACGCCGCCGGGTGCCTGCTCCAAAGCAGTGCTGACACCTCATGGTGAGCTGGCCAAAACCGCTGGGAAAGGCTCTGGCCGCAGGCTCCTGCTGTTCCCGTTCCTCTTGGGGCTGAACAGGACATGAGGGGAGAGGGTTTGTCAGAATAAATGCCATCACAGAATGGGTTGGGTTGGAAGGGACCTGAAAAATCAGCTCCTTCCAACCCCCCTGCCAGGGGCAGGGACAGCCTCCACTAGAGCAAGTGGCTCAGGGCTTCATCCAGCATCATGGCAAAGCATCACCAGGATGTTTTCCTGATGCTTCAGGTAATGGGAAACAAAACATTCCCCCTGCCCCCAGCCCCCAAGATCCTGGTGGGTCAGTTAAAATGTGCATCTTTAAGTTGCCTTTTCTGGCTGAGAAGATGGATTTGCTATTCCCCAGCCCTGGGTGGAGCTCACCCCGTCTCGTCAAGCCACCCAGAAATCCCATTTTTTTCCATCTGAAGTGATTATGACACAGAACTAATAACTTACTGGTGACATGATGTCACCATGCAGGAGTTATGAGTTCAGCCTGAAGAGGTGCAGATGAGCTATTAAGCAGATAAAGAGACTGTTTTTTCTTGAAAATGTCAATTGCTAATAAAGAAGATATGGATATGACAGATGCTTAGGATAGTTTCTGAATAGAGCTGCTGTCGTGCTTGCTGAGAGATGTCAGCAGATCCATTCTTGAAGGGCATTGTAACACTTCTGTTTGTGCCACCAGGATGAAGGATCTGTCATTATTTCTGGTTAAAAGCTCATTTTACTGGAGTGACTCCCATTCAAGAATTCACTTTTCAGCCTTGCTAATTTTAAAATGGGAGAATAAAAAATAGCCTTGCCTTCCCCATCGCACCAGCAAAAAATACACGCTGTTCTTTTGATGTATTTCTTTCACTTCTGAGATTTCCCCAAAAGAATTAGCTGAGATTTTCAAAACTGCTGAGAGAGGATCTCTTGTGCTAAGGGAGTCTGAAGGAGTTTTACTGTACACGTCTTCAGAGACCATCATATTAACACAGATTGCTTTGACCGTGGCATTATTTTCACTGATAAGAAGCAGAGGGGAGCTGATTCTTGGAATATCTGGAGGGAGGAAAGTTACAAGCAATTGGTTACTTTTTTTTCCTGCATTATCCTGGGATGGATCTCCCTTATTTCCTCTCATGGATGCTTGCAACTGGGTTAACTGTCAAGGTAGCACTTTGGGGGGAAAAAATGGGAAAAGATGCCCAGCTTATGAAAAAGATGTGTGTGAGATAGAAGTAGGACTGCACCTGCAGGCAGCACTGCTTCCCAGAGAAATATTTGTGGAGCCCTGAAGACCCACCAAGTTTCAGTGAAAAAACTACAGAAAGGTTAGGTAGTTGCCTGGCAGAGATATTTTGGATGCTCAAGTGTCCTGTGAGAGCTATGAGGGGTTTACAAACCATCTGGATTCGAGGAGGCTGAGGTGGCACCAGGCTCTCTCTTCTCTCTGTGGGTGCAGGCGTGGAGGGATGCATTGGCAAGGACCAAGAACTTCAGGCAGGGATGGGACTGAGGACGTGGCTGACAGAAGCTGTTCTGGCAGCACTGGCTTCATGCTGCAGATGCCACGACTCATCTGTGTAAGGGGCACAGGGAAACCAGAAGAGAGTTGTACACATCTCCAGGGAAAGCAGAGAGAGAAATAAATGAGAGCAGATGGGTTGAGACACGGGAAATCAAAACCGGAGTCTTTGGGAAGATCATTTTGCTCGAGTCTGTCTCCTGCCTCCCACCTTATGTCAGAGTCCTGGGAGATTCCCTTGGCAGATTGCTTTATTTCCTGAGCCCCTGAGGGTCTGGCCCCTCTGGAAAATTCAGGCATTGCTCCTTTAGCCCTCCAGCTGGTTGAGGGAGCAGCCTGGACTCTGCCCTGCGCAGAGGTCCTGTGGGTCTGGGTGGTTTTTTGGGGAGCCTTCCTGTCATTGTGCCTTTGTGGAGCTGGGGAAAGGGCTGTCACATGGGTCTGGCCTTTAACACACACCGTGTGGGCTGCCAAGGCTGTTAAACAAGGCTTTTCAAAGCCAGGCCCACACAGCCTTTTTTAACCATGGGGTTTTTGGCCTTTCTTTCTTCTGGTGTGTTTTGCACAAACTGAAATGATGGCTTTTGGAAGGAGTCAGATTAAACCATTCAGCAAAGCACTTAAAAATGCATTTCTGAGGCACACAAGACCTCACTTGAAAGCCTATGCCTGGCTTTCCCTCTGTGCTGTAAGTGCCTTTCTGCAGCTCAGCTGGCATTAACCTCTCAGACAAGGTTCCCAAGCGAGCTTCTCCAAGGAGAAGCCCTTCCTCAGAGCCCAGCCCCTGCAAACTCCCAGATTTCTCCCCCCCAGTGAGGCCATGGTCTTGCTGCAGGAGGAGCTGTCAGGTGGGGTGGGGAGCTCCTCAAGAGGAGGCAACTGAGCTGAGCTGAGGTGGCCCCACACACAGATTTGGGGTGCAGCCAAGAGGTGTTCAGCCAGGTGTGCTGCTTTTCCTTTCTGCATTCTCCAGGATTTACTGAAAGGGAAATGAGTACACAAGGTTTGCACAGGGTTTTTGATTCAGCCTTCTTGAGCAACCTGTCTTGTGGAAGGTGTCCCTGCCCAGAGCATGGGGCTGGAATGAGCTGAGCTTTATGATCCCTTCCAACCCAAACCAGTCTGGGGTTCTATGAGCCAAGAAAAAAGCACTATCTGCTGTGCAGCTGAGCTTCTCTCCCTGCCAGAGAGAGAGCAGACCCTTGAACAGCTTTCCCAAGCCATTCAAGAGCTGCTTAGGAAAATCCATTGAGGTTTCCCAGTGTTCAGGCTGAGCCTGCACTCAACTGGACACCCCCAGGCTGTGGTTGGGGTCTCCTCATTCACATTGTGGTGGTTCAGCAGGGGGAATAAATCCTGTATGTGAGGCAGAAGATTAAGGCACTAACTTATCTGCTCTTACAGCAAGGTTTGTTTCTGGGTTGAGAACAAGAACCCTGAGCTCTGGGACAGGTTGGTGTTAATTCAGAGGGCTCATCTGCTGCTGAGCTGGAATTTGGGAGACATGGATGCTGATCTGGGAGACATGGATGCGGATTTGGGAGACAGGGGTGTCCTTTTTGGATATGCTGGTGGCTTGATGCTGTATCACAGGGAGAAGGCAAGGGTTTGGCCATCCAGGAAAAGGAGCAGGGCATTCTTTGGGGCATCCCCCATTTCCTATGGCTCTGAGATCCATGGATTTCTGTTAAGGGGAGCAGCAGCCTGCTCTGCCAGGCCATGCCAGGGAAACCAGCTCTACATGCTTGAGTGAAGAGGAAGAAAAGGGCAGAAGCTGTCTGAAGCACCCCCATCATGGCCTGACATTTTAAAATCATTTTGAAACAATTGTCTAAAATAAGCATATCAAGGAAGGTAAATGGGGAATTTTAAATAAGGAAAATCTGGGCCATGGGAAAACGCTCTCTTTGTTGCACAGAGCTTCACCAGAGACCCCCACCAGGATATCCTGTGTGCCCATGAGTGTGCAGGTGGCAATATATGATTCATGCAGAGCATATATATGCATATGACAGGCACAAGCACTATAAATATGATCTACATGGCAAGAAACTGTAAAGGGGAATTGACGGCACACGAGTATTCTCTCCCAAAAGTGCCAGCTGCCAGTCGGGCTGAATTAGATTTCACAGGGGTTTTTGCAATACATGGAATTCACCAGCAAATTACCCTTAAAGAGGGAAAATCAATCATTTGGAGCAGAGATAAGCTGAAGGCGAGGCAGCCTCGGATTGATCCCCGTCTGTGCAGGCGTGTGTGGAATTCAGCAGATAACCTGGGGAGAGCAGGGAAGGAGAAAACTCCTCCAGGAGGGAGGGAGTAGGCAAGGGCTGACACTTAGGAGGGACAAAAAGATGGGAGAATAGGGCTGCTAGCCTGGGGAGGGGGATCAGAAGGATTGGGGAGCATTTTGCTCCAGGCATCCTGCATTGCCTGCAGGCCAGTGAGTTCCTTAGGGACACAGGGGACAAGTGTCAATGCCCAGTGAGTTCTCAAAAGGGTTATTGGCACAGGGTAGGAGAGGGGTGCTGGGATCCCAAGGTGGCTGGGCAGTGGGAGAGAGGCAGGCAACACCCAGAGAGGCTGTTCTGAGTTAAATGCTTTGAGATGGGTGCAGGGAATAACCCCCTTCATGCCTTGTGTTTTCAGAGGAGGGACTAAGCACCATTTGTGTCTGACTCACTAGAGCCAGGCCTAAGTTATCCAAGCCCTACAAAAAGGCACTAATTGCTTTCAAAAAACCCCCAACTTCTTCTTTCCCCTTCCTTCACCTCCACTCCAGAACTCACAGCTCTTTCCTTTCTTTGGATTAGAATACAAACAGAATTTGAATGAATTCAGAATGAAGGATATTAAATCCTCCGTAGCTTGTAGCCGGTAATAGCCCAGAAAGTGTCTGGAAAGTGACTGGGAGGAAAGCTGGAGTTGCACTGGATTTTGTGCTTCAAGAAGGCAGGGCTCTCCATTTTGGAAAAGCAAATTGCACTGAGGGCCCCAAAGGCAAATCTGAACTGAGGCAGCGTGAAAAGGACAAAACTGAGGATTCCCAGGCTGCTTTTCCCAAGCGTAGTTCACTTTGTGCTGAAAATAATTGCAGGAAATCAACCTCCCCATGCACCTCAGGGAATGGTGCTGTTGAGGAAGGGTTGTCTGCTTGTCTAGGGATTTGGTTTATTTTATTTTTTACTTTGTTTTCTTGTGTAGCCATTGGTAAGTGATGCTAAACATTTGCTGTGACTGCTGGAAGGTGGAATCATTCCTGAAGCATTTCTGGGTGTGCTGCCACAAGGAAGGAGCTGAGTGGGAGCATTAGTGATGGATGAAGCCAGCAGGTGATAGTGGGTGAAAAAGCAGCAATAAAAACAATGATCCATCCTCATCCCCAGCTGAAATAGCTGATGTGGCTGCCCCAGCCTCCTGGTGGGAGCAGGGGTTTCCTGAACTCTGTCATGTGAGTGTGGATTGCAAGCTGGGAGAGCAGATTTTTGTCCATGATTCACAGCAGGTGCATGAGCAGGTCCCACCTGAAGTTTCAGATCTGTGGGGTGGCAGCTGGACCCACCTGCTGCCATCTCACACCTGAGCTCCTGCCCTTGCCTGCCAGGCTCCTGCCTTTGCCCTGGGCTCTCCCCCTGGAATTTCAGAGGGGATTTCAGGCTGCCAACCAAGCCTGTCACAAATTGTCCAAAAATGCTGTCTGATCAGCCAGGGGTGGCTGTTTTGGAAGCAGGGTTTGGGTGTGAGGTTGATGTGGCAGCTCTGGTTACGCACTCCGCGGAGAGCAAAGCCATAATTACACACAACTGCAGCTCCAGTTGCCTTTGAGCTGAATCAACACGAAATTTCCCTCAGTTGTGGTGCTGCCTGAGAGATTTGAATGCCAGGAAGGAGGCAGTGGGCAGCAGCCTTGAGCCACAGCAAGGGCAAGCCCCGAGTGCTGGCATGGGATGAGAGGAGCTGGAAAACGTGAGGCTGCATCCCGGCGCTGGGTGATAGCAAACTTCCCTCCTTCCAAAACCTGCTTTTTATGGGTCCATTTGTTTCAGAGGGAGACAGGTTTATTGTGGGAGGGTTGCTGAGCTTTGGCAGGCTGCTCCTTAATTTGTGGCTCTAAAGGAAGGCAAGGGGCTCGGTTTGTTTGCAGTGGTGGGGAAAAACTTGAGCCGTGCAGGAGCTGGGAGGTTAGGGGATGGAGAGGGGAATGAGCACACAAACAGGTCACTGATAACATCCTCATCCTCACCCTTGGCACTGCAAAGGGATGATGCAGGCTGTGATCACTGCACACCAGGACCTTTGAGAGCCCGGGGATGCAGCGCTTGTTTTTCCTCTTCCCAACCACGTTTCAAATCTGTTGTTTGCTCTGGGTGGCAAGAGCAGGTAGGAAGGGGTGAGGGAAATGTAAGCAGCTCCCTGTGGCTTCCTCTGGAGTGGGGGGTCCTTGCTGTGAGCCTGGCTTAGCCAGGCCCTTCTGCTGGGCAGCTGATAACAATTTGAATATTCAGATGTGCTTTCAGGCATCCGCAGGGGGCTCGCAAGCTCTGGGAACCAGGAGCAAGGAAAACAGCATGGGGGCCCAGGCAAAAAAATAAATAGCTGAATAAATATATAAATGGTAACTCACAGCAGCCCTCCCCAGAGGCAGCTGCATCCCCCTTCTCCAGACCTCACATGGGGAGACTGAGGCACTGGAGGGGCTGCTAATTAGGGATAGTGGGTATCTGGAGCTGATCTCCTTCCCCATCTAGAGGGGAATTAATCCACCTGGCTCTCTTCCTGCAAATACTTGGATTTCTTTTGATGTTTCAACTTTTATCTCGTGCCTCCAACAAATTCACTCTTCTCTGGCTTCCAAGAAAATCCCTCGCATCTCGCTGCCACAAAAGGTGCTCTCGTGTACTGCAGGGAGGGTGCAGGCCCTGGGAGGGATCCTGAGGGCTCCTCAGCAGAGATGGGCAGAAATTCCTCAATGGAGTAGCTTTTTGTCATTGGTGGGAAGTGGGAAATGGCCATTTGTTGTAAACTGACATCCTGAGGGTAGGGCACAAAATAGCTTGGGAAGTAATGCTTCCTTCTGCCATTCTCTTATCCTCTGCTCCCTCCCTCCCAGGGGTGTGTCTGGGGTGTTGGGAGCATCCCTCACGCCCTCATTCAGCACTAAAACAGCTCATGGAAGGTTCTAATCTACCCTGAGATGCTCCCACTGTCCACCAGCAGAGCACTGCTGGGCTCCTGAGGCACTGGGTGCCCTTATGTGGTTCTGTGGGTGTCCTCAGGGCTTGCTCCTGCTGTGGGGCTCCCCTGGGATCTGCTCAGTGCACCCTCAGCTCCATGGATTGGAGGTGTGCAAGGAGCAGGGCAAGGCAGAGATTCTGCTCGTGTCACCCGCTCGCAGCGGTCACACTTAGGCAGCTTTTGCTATTAGTGCCCCTTCGTGCATTTAATTGGCCACTTTTTCTGATAGGAGGGAGTTCATTCAGGGAAAATTGGAAATTCATCTCTGGCAGCTTCTGAGCTTGCTTTTCATGTGCTCTGCTGGGCTGTGCTCTGGGAAGGGGGCTGTGCTCAGAGCAAGGCTCTGAAAGCATCAGTAGGTCGGTGGCCTTGCTGCTTTGCTGGCCGGATCTTGGGAGAGGAGAAGTTTTCCCAGTTCCCAGTTTCAGCTGCCTTACTGGGAAAAGCCTTCTGCATGGGAGAGGCACCCAGGCTGTGCTCCCATCCTGAGGCAGTGAAATCCCAGTGTGTGACCCCCTGTGGGGTGTGTGCACCTTCAGCCAGCAAAAGGAACTTTCCCTCTGTGTGCTGCACGGGCTCATCCCAGGGGCGCATTCCCACTCCCCTCATGTGCACCTGGATTTTGGAAACAAAACACCAACCTTGCTCTTTCCTTTCCCAGGGACCCAACAGCGTTTTTGAGGTTTACCTGGTGGGCAACAACTCCAACCACTTCATCATCTCACCCACCTCCATCCAGGGGAAGGCAGACATCCGTGTGCGCGTGGCAGTGCCACTGGACTTTGAGACCATTCCCCGCTATGAATTTTCGGTAAGGCTGCACCCCTGGGCTCTGTGGGACAGCCACAGTTTCCAGCATGACCTAAAAATGACCATTCAGCATCTTCCTCTCTCTTGTCCAGTACTTGAAGAGAGCCTAGGAGAAAGATGGAGCAAATATTTCAGTAGGGACTGTTGCCATAAGGACAAGGGGGGATGGCTTTTGATGGTTGATTTAAATTAGGTATAAGGGAGGTTTTTTTCATGGGGGTGGTGAAACACTGGAACAAGATACCCAGAGAAGTGGATGTCCCATTGCTGGAAATTCAGGGTCAAATTGGATAGGGCTCTGAGCAGCCTGGTCTAGTGGAAGATATTCCTGCCCGTGGCAGGAGGTTGGACTTGGTGGCCTTTAAGGGTTCCTCCCAACCCCAACCATTCTATCACAATCCCCACTGTGAAACAGTGGAGCTCTACAAAACAGCCAAAAAATCGGAAATTATAATAAAGAAGGACGCGGGGAAGAGATTTGCTCTGCACTTTCTCTTTCCAACATCCAAAGGCTCAGCTGCAAGAGCTTAAGCAGAGCAGGGCCATAAAAGCTTTATAGAGCATAAAACTTTGTTTTAAGAGCACCTATCAGGTGCCAAAACCCTCCCCATCCTCCTGGCCCAGCTCTGTTGGTGGTTTGGCTTGAGCTGGCTCAGCTGGTGAGGGAGCTGAGGAGAGCCTTGTTTACTCCACTAAAGGATGGGTAACTCTCCCAAGCTTCCCATCATCTCCAACCTTGCCCTGCTGTTTTCCCAGCTCTTCGCAAACGAGAGCGTTCCTGACCATGTCGGCTTCGCGCGGGTGAAAATCAACCTGATCAACGAGAACGACAACCGGCCCGTGTTCAGCAAGGCCCTCTACAACGTCAGCCTCCTGGAGAACACCACCGTGGGCACCACTGTCCTCCAGGTCCACGTGAGTAGGAGCATCCCAGCTCCCTCTGCCGAGTCCCTGGCACCTGTGCTGGCTTTGTGGTGTCCCTCACCAAGGGCTAAGCCAGGAAGGGAGCATCAGGAGATGCTGGTGGTGGGGTTCACCTGCTGGGAAACCTGAAGTCCTCCTGAAGCCAAAATCACTAAAGCCCAAACAAACCAAGAGTAACTCGTTTTTAACACAACAATGCATTTGATTTGCCTTGAAGTGTCTGGAGAAAAATGGTTCTCCAGGGAGTATGGAAAGTAATCCTAGCTCCATGATCCCTCCTCTTCACTTTATTTACCCCAGAAGTTGGAAGGTTGGTGGGGTGTTGACTTCTCATTGGCTTTTGGAGCAGATGTCCTGACCTTTCCTGTTCTCTGGAAGGTGTGTGCGTGTTTGCTGCCCACACCAGAAATTCAAAGAGAGAAATGCACTGCATTTCATCTGCAGACACCAACCCAAGTGGTCATGGTGCCCCTGGTGTGGCTTTTCTCACTGCCCTCTTTGGAGCCATCATCTTCCTCAACCAAACCAGGCTTGGTCACACCGTTAAAACGGTGAAGGATGGAAAAGGAGGGGAATGGCTCTGTTTAGCAGAGCATGGTATTACATGGCTGGCAGCAGAACAGAGGCAGGCAGAGGTGTGGTGATAGCAGGGGGCGTTTCCATGGGGCTCATTTCCTCTTCTGTGGGTTGGTTGGAATCCTCATGGAGAAGACACATTTCCTGGTGCAAGAACCACAACAAAACCCTGTGCTGAAATACCATTGAAAAGGCATCAAAGCTCCTCTGGGATGGGGACTATCACAGGAGGGAGCAGCAAACCCTCTGCTACATTTTGGGTGTGCTACTGCTGCTGCCATTAGTCATGAATAAGTTTGCCTGGCTCCCTCCCCAATGCATTTGCTCCAGCTGCCCTCCTGCCCCCTCCTTGTCCCCCTGCTCTCCCTAGGCACAGCCCCTGGTCTCCCATCCATGCAGGAATGCCCACTCAGAGGATAAAAGCCCGGACAAAAGAGTGGGGTGCATGTGCCTGTGTGTAAGTGTGTTTACTTTACAAACAGATGGTGTGAAACTGTATAGAGCCCCCGAGCTGTTCCCATCTGACAGTTATTAATATTTCAAGCAGATGTTTAGCTAGTCAGGCCGTCAGACACTAAACAATGAGATTGTTACTGCGTCTCCTCTTTCCCCAGCTAACTTCCAGCTATGCCAGCATTTCAGAGCGAATGCAAAATGCCAGGAGTTGAATCTTCTATGGTAAATCAGAATGGATGCAATTAGCACTGAAATCCAAATTGCCCTCCCAGCTGATCCCAAACTTTTAACAACCCTCATAAAGTACCAGCTCCTCCTGCTGTGGCCGCTTGCCTTTGAGCTGCAGCCCTCTGGTCGCTGCCCATCTCTCCACCTGTCCCACGTGCTGCAGACAAAAAGCCTGCTTTCCTTGCTAATAAATCCCTCCTCTCCTCTTCTTCCTTCTTTTCCACTTGCTCAGGAATATTCCTGGGTATTCACACATAAGGGTTGGTGTGACGGTGTTTACATGGGGCTTAGGAAGAGGGAAGAGACTGAGGATCTGACTCCATGTTTCAGAAGGCTTGATTTATTATTTTATCATATATATTACATTAAAACTATACTAAAAGAATAGAAAAAGGATTTCATCAGAAGGCTAGCTAAGAATAGAAAAAGAAAGAATGATAACAAAGTCTTGTGGCTTGGACAGAGAGTCTGAGCCAGCTGACTGTGATTGGCCATTCATTAGAAACAACCACATGAGCCCAATCCCAGATGCACCTGTTGCATTCCACAGCAGCAGATAACCATTGTTTACATTTTGTTCCTGAGGCCTCTCAGCTTCTCAGGAGGAAAAATCCTAAGGAAAGGGTTAAAAGATGCCTGTGACAGGTTAGAGATGGGGTTTTGGAGAAAGCCTGGCCAGCCACGTGGCATGTCCACTTCTTTGGTGGCTGCTGGATGACATCCTCATGAAGGGGGTCTTCTGTTGGCTCCTGTCTTTTTGTGTTCCTTTGTGCAGAAAAGTCTGAGTTTGGAGAGACAGTGGGGTCCAGGGTGCTAAAAATAAATGAGGTGGCTTGTGGGGTCAAGGAAATGGATGAGCAGGGATGAAGAGGGGAGTGTGTGGGCTGGGTGAGTGGTTGCTGAAGGGTGGCAGGAGGATTCGTGCCAGCTGCTGCTGGAGATGGCCAGGCACAGCTGGCAGGACAGAGCAGTGCCTGCAGCACCTTCCTGGCAGGGAGACAAGCAGCTAAAACCACGGGAGCTGAGGCACAGGGAGGTCGCTGATCTTCTGCCCAGCCCAGCGTTCTGGGGAAGGAGGATAAGTTGCTCCCAGCAGCCCAAAAACCCCTGGGCTGTTTGCCCATCTTCCAGTGAGTGCATCCTGGCTGTCCCACCTTGGCTGTGGCTAGGAAAGGAGGGGAAAGGCTCTCCTCAATGCCACCCTCTCCAGGCTGCCCTCAGCGTGGCCAGCTGAAAGGGAAAGGCAGAAGGAAAGAGCAAGTAGACTTCATTTGCTGTGACAAATGGCCATTTGTTTCTACAGCACTTCAGCTCCTCATGTCAGTGACAGCAGAGAAACATTGCCTGTTACACCTATAAATCAACTGTAAAACAACCCCAAGTGCAGGCAGCCAGCAGGGACCCAGAGCTGCTGCCTGCTCTCTGCTCCCTGCCTCCTTCCCTTTGCCCAGGGAGGAGTGGGATCAGAGCCTTGAATTCCTGGTCAGTCCTCAGCCACTTCCCTAGCACAGCACAACCTTGTCCAACCTCTAAGATTTTGTTTGCTCTCTGCTTAGCATTCCCTCCATCTCCCTGTCCATCCATCCATCTGTTTAATTCTGTGCCTGAAAGGCATTTATTGTTTAGGCTTAGGTGGTCATTTGCTTGCACAAGAACATCTGGAGAGGCCAGGCTCCATGGGAGCAGCTCCTGCCCTGTACAGGGAGCACACAATGTGCCCAAAGGCAGCTTTCTCTCCTGCTTCCGTGCTCTTGGGGCATGAGGACAAGCTGAGGGAGCTGGGAAAAGGGCCCAGCCTGGAGAAAAGTAGGCTCAGGGGGGCCCTTCTGGCTCTGCACAGCTCCTGACAGGAGGGTGCAGCCAGGTGGGGTTGAGTTCTGTTCCCAGTTAACCAGTGACAGGACAAGAGGAACCAGCCTCAAGTTGTGCCAGGGGAGGTTTACATTGGACATTAGAAGTTTCTTCAGTGAGAAGGGTGGTCAGGCATTGGAACAGGCTGCCCAGGGAAGGGGTGGAGTCACCATCCTTGGAAGTGTCCAAAAACCACATAAATATTGGTTGTGGGTGTGTGATGAGCTTGGCAGTGCTGGGTTCATGGTTGGACTCAATGATCTCAGAGGCCATTTCCAGCCTGAATGATTCCATGACTCTTTACACATGTGATAAGCCCCTTAGGCCACAGATTCCTAGTTTTGCAGTGTGGAGGGCTCCTTACTCCAGCCAAATCTTCCAGGCCACATAAATCGTGGCTCTTTGGAGTTACATGTCCATTGCACATCTGTGACCACTGAAGGACAAGCAGCCTGTCCAGGGCTCTGCAGTTGTTAGAGGCCTCTCTCAATGCAAACTTCATTTTTTCCCTACCCTGCTGTGCCAGGAAAAAGCAGGCTGGAAAGGCTTGGAGGTCCCACACAGCAGCAAAAACCTTTTGTGAAGCAGGAGCAAAGCAGGGACGTGAGCAGAGCTCATCCTGAAGAGATGGACGAGTTCTGCCCCAGTACCAGCAGATATTGAAATACAATTTTTTTTTTCTGAAACAACTGGCCATGAAGCCTTTTAATAACATAACAGAAAAGGTCAGGGAAAGAATTTCACACTTCTTGAGCAAGGAGGCAGCCAGTATAACTTCATGCCTTCCAGGAACGAGACAGAGGGAACATACACTGCACCCTGAATTAACTGGGGCTCTGACACCCCCACCAGGTCCTACCTGCCTGGTGGCCAGTGGTTTGATGGGTGCTGGCTTTCCTGGTAGGAGCAGGCTGGAAGGATGGAGACCCTGGAGAGGTGTGGTGAGGTGTGGTGCCTGCTCTGGCTCGGGGCAGAGGGTGTGGGGCTCTGGGATGGGAAACTCTGGGGATGGACCATGCTGGGAGGGTGAATGGGATGGGAAACTCTGGGGATGGACCATGCTGGGGGTTGAATGGGATGGGAAACTCTGGGGATGGACCATGCTGGGGGTTGAATGGGATGGGAAACTCTGGGGATGGACCATGCTGGGGGTTGAATGGGATGGGAAACTCTGGGGATGGACCATGCTGGGGATTGAATGGGATGGGAAACTCTGGGGATGGACCATGCTGGGGGTTGAATGGGATGGGAAACTCTGGGGATGGACCATGCTGGGGGTTGAATGGGATGGGAAACTCTGGGGATGGACCATGCTGGGGGGGTGAATGTGCCCAGCTGGAGCCATGATCAGAGTGATAGAATGTTTTAGGTTGGCAGGGACCTTAAAGCTCATTTAATTCCAACTCCACTGCTGTGGGCAGGGACACCTTCTGCCAGTCCTTAGGTGCTTGAGTGCAGAGGCAGGAGAAGCCTGTTACTGTCCATCCTGCTCCAGCATCATTTCCAGCAGCTGGGAGTTGTGCCACTGCTTCCCAAGCCCTCCTTTAGCACCTCAGCTGGGGCAGGAGAAGAAAGGGAAGGCTGGGAGTTCCATGCCCAATGGCTGTGAGGGAGAATGATGCTGGTCTGGCATCAGACAGAGCTGCCCAGGTCTCTGCTCCTTCCTCTCCCTGGCATGGAGGGTCTGGAAGCAGTGGAGGGTCTGGAAGCAGTGGAGGGTCTGGGAGCAGTGGAGGGTCTGGGAGCAGTGGAGGGTCTGGAAGCAGTGGAGGGTTTGGGAGCAGTGGAGGGTTTGAAGCAGTGGAGGGTTTGGGAGCAGTGGAGGGTCTGGAAGCAGTGGAGGGTTTGGGAGCAGTGGAAGGTTTGGGAGCAGTGGAGGGTTTGGGAGCAGTGGAGGGTCTGGAAGCAGTGGAGGGTCTGGAAGCAGTGGAGGGTTTGGGAGCAATGGAGGATTTGGGAGCAGTGGAGGTTCTGGAAGCTGTGGAGGGTCTGGAAGCAGCTCCCTCGGCTCATTCTGCTGGAGCTCCCCTGAGGAACTCTTCTGCAGCCTGGCCAGGGGCAGAGCAGGAGGAAGCTTTCAGCTGGCAAGGTTTTTTTGGCTGGAAGAAGCTACATAAACATGGCCTTGCTTCTGAGGTCACCAACACCCAGCCCAGCTTCCAGTGAGCTCTTTCCATCAGGGAGAGAAGGGGGCAGTTCAGGCCAGCATCCCCTCCTGTCCCTGGGGTGGTGCTTGGCTGGGAAAGCTCAGGGAAAGTGGGAGCCTGTGTCACACCAAGCCTGTGGCATCTCGGGGTCCTGCCTCACTGCAGAGCTGCAGAGCAGAGAGCACAGTGCCCCTCCAAACCTGCCTTTGGACACTGCTGCTTTGCCAGCAGCTGCCAGGGGCCTCCCAGAGCTGTGCTCCAGTTGCTGATGGATTTGCTAGACCTGGAGAATGGGGAAGGGGGCTAAGAGGACCCAGCAGGAGGCAGGAATTAAGGGGCGGGAGATCTCCTTAAGCTCCTCGTACTCCACAGATCTGCACAGCAAAGTCCTCCTGAAAAGCTCTGATAACCAAAATCATTAAAGCCCAAACAAACCAAGAGTAACTTGTTTTTAACACAACAATGCGTTTGATTTGCCTTGAAGTGTCTGGAGAAAAATGGTTCTCCAGGGAAGTGTGGAAAGTAATCCTAGCTCTGTGATCCCTCCTCTCTGCTTTATTTGCCCCGGTCTGGCTTGGCTGCACAGGCTGGGATCAGTGGCTGTGGGCTCCATCAGCTGGCTGCCAAGGAGCAGAGAGCTGGGGGGCTGCTGCTGACCCCCTTCCTGCTCTCCTGCTGGAGCCCTGGGTGCTGGGAATGTCAGATTTTATGTGCTGCCAGGCACTGACCCCCAGGAGAACACTGCATTTGATCTGAGGCTGTGGAGAAGCTTCCAAAATGGAATGACAGAACTGGGATTGTGGGTGTGGAGTTTGAATAGAAGTGTGTTATATCACATGGTGGAAAACTTAGAGTTTAAGGGTTTAGAATACAGTAATATCTATATAAAGCAAGATGAAGGTTTTAGGGCGGAGGCTGCTTCTTCTTCTTCACCTTCTTCTCCATGGGTTTGGGTGGTTTTGTGTAATTGGACAGAAAAGTCCAGGACAGAGAGGCATGGAGGGGCTTGCAGGGAATGAATTGCCCCCTTGCTCTCCTCCAAGCCCCACACAAGCATCTCCCAGCAGGCATTAGCCCCTGCTGTTCCTGATCCTCTCCTGCCAGCTCTTCCTGGCTCCAGCCAGGTCAGGCATGGATCAGATCAATGAGCCACGCTTTGGAAACCACATCAGCACCTCTCTGGGATGGTCTCTGTGTAGCTATTTGTCCCAAATCCTTGCTGAGTCATGACTTCCTTCTCTGTGGGATATCCTCAGATATCCTCCTCCCAGATCCCAGGTTACATGCCCTGCCTTGCCTTGGTGTCCTCCTTGCCCTGAAACACCTCTGGCCTGGGGTGGGGCTGGGTTTATCCTGATGACAACCACCCTCAGGAAGTCTGAAATGGATGTGGGGACTTTTCAGAGCTTTAAATATACACACACACATACAAACACACACACACACAATACTTTTGGGCAAGCTGCTGGTGGGCTTTCCACACTTAGCTTTTGGAGACCCTCAGAAACAGTGTCAGCATCTCCAGCAGACCTCAGTTTATAAACTGTGGTGCCCAATTCAACCAGCAGGAATTGATTCCAGCACAGGAATGATTCTCTGTATCTTGTGATATGTGGCAGGTAAAATAAGCACCGTGTTTCCTCGAGGCTTGATGACCTGAATCTCTAAGGCAGTCTTGTGTGTAAAAAACCCCACTACTTCCCCTGGTTTTTAATGAAATCTGAATTAAAATTTTTAGATTATTTTACAGACGAGATGGTGTCCCTGTGTTTTTGGTAATATATATATACATTAGCCTATATGTGGGTGTGCATTCAATATATATATCTACACACATATGGGTTCACATTCCTGAGCAGTCCCTTTCTCCTGCCCTCCATGGGTTGTCCCTCCCTGAACATCATCCCCAGCAGATCCATTCACCTGGATTCTCATCTTCCCCCTCCCTGCCACTGCACTTCCTCGGGAGAAGCCTTGTTACTAGGAACCTAATGAAGTAAATGTGCTAATTAACCTTCCATTACTCTCCTCATTAAATCAACCTTTAATTTGGTTGGCAAAGTTCCTCTCCTTTACCACCCAGCTGTCAGTTTTCTTCTGCTGCCTCCATCTCTCTTTGGCCTCCTGTTGGGGATGGGGAAATCAATCCCGGCCTGATTTTCTTTCCCCTCCTTTCCAGCCAGCTGTAAACGCCAGTCAACAAGAAAGCGATAATGTACTTTCCCCACCCTGGCAAGGAGAGTTGCAGACATCAATAAACAGCTATTTAGGATGCAAATCACTTTCCCAATCAGCCATCAGCCCTTGAGTTTGGCAGGGATGGTGCCATGGTCTGTGGGCTCCTGCATCCCCTCATGGGGCTCCCATGTCCCACCTCGCTGTTTTGCAGCCATCCCAGAGCCACTGTGGGATGCCCAGAGAGCTGCATCCCTCTGGGTTTGTCCCACCCCAAGCCCTGATGTGGGTGGAATGAGGTTTTGCAAGCCTTTGGGGTTCTTCTGGTTCCCTTCAGGACTCACCCCACCCTGCCTCCCGCCATCCCTGTGGCCAAGGGCCATGTAAAGCCAGATGGAGGTTTTAGGGCAGAGGCTGTTCCTTCTTCTGTAGGAGCATTGGGGGTAGGACAGTCAGGATGGATGGAGACGAGAGATCTCTGCAGCCAGGTCAGGAGCTTGGGGTTTATTGCAAAGGGCCTGGGGGCAGGGCCCTGCTGGGAGCTGCCAGGCACAGCTCAGAGCAGGACTGAGAGAAGAGAGGGGCAGAGAGGATGAGAGGGTGAGAGAGTAAAAGGGTAAGAGAGTAAAAGGGGTAAGAGAATAAACAGAGTAAGAGGCAAGAGCTAAGAGAGCGAAGTTCCCGTTACAATACAATAAATCATCTTCTGTGTTGAATATTCTAATTCTCACTGACCAATCTAGTACAATATACAAATCCTACAGCATTTACATAAAGCCTATAAGAATCATTACATTACCATACTGTGCTACATTTTAAACCCTAAAAACTCCTCTTTGGACCCCTTCTGTTAAGCTAGCAGGGTCTGCTCTGACCCTTGGGCCTGTCTGCAAGCAGAGGGTGTTGTTTCATCAAAAGGGGATTACCTTCAGCTGGCCATGCCATTGTTTTCCTGTTGTTCAGTAACTGAGGTATCTCAAAGCTTGCCTTCATTTCAATCTTGCTTATAGTTTCTCTATTCTCAAAATCTTTTGCCAGGCAATCATATTTATAAGGCTTTCCTGTTTCATCTTCCCCAACATTCTTCTTCACCTTCTTCTCCATGGGTTTGGGTGGTTTTGTGTAATTGGACAGAAAAGTCCAATTTCCACCATCCCTGTTGCCAAGGGCACTCTCTGTCCCCCAACACCTGTGGAGCTCCTGCTGTTTCTTGTTTCTTGGTGATCTCCAAAGCTTTTCTTTCCCCTTTTTCTTGAAGAATAAATAAATTCAGGGGGGCAGAAACAGTTGGGGAGTAGAGGAGGCTGCAGCTCTGAGGTGCTGGTGGGTGAGGAGCTCACCCTGAGCTCTGCTTCTCTCCCACGTGGTGATGGTGACTTGAGGACCATCCTCAAGAGAAAACCAACTCTGCTCCCAATTTTGGGAAGGTTGCATGGAATCACATGGAATCAGGACACAGCAGTTGAAGGCAGGGAGTGAGGTGGGGAAATACCTTGCAAATCAGTGGATGGGTAAAAAGGCATGCAGGGGTCTTCCATGGGGAATCAGGGTGGGATAACCCATCCCCTGTCCCTTTGGTGGCACCTGGGGTGCTCTCCCAGCATTAGGACCAGTGGTGGTCAGCAGGGCTGTCACCATGAGGCCAGCACAGGCCTTCTCAGCCTTTTTCAACTCTACATTTTGCTCAGGGGGTTGAGTTTGTGTCCTGCTCTGCAGGGAGTCACCTGCCCCACCTACCTTAGGAGTGCCTTGCACCTCCTCTACCTTCCCACATGGATTATGGAAGTACAGGGTGGGGAAATACTGGGAGGGGTCACAGCCCAGCCTCCACCTTTCCTGCTGCTTTATGTGGATGGAAAATGTTTTGGAAAGTCCTAGCCGCAGAGGAGGAATGGACAGGGTGGTGGTAACTGGGGACTGCCAGCCAAATGTCCGGGGCAAGCTGGGTGTTGCAGAGGCTCAGATGTGTGGAGAGGATCTAAGAAAGCAGGAGGGCATGCAGAGGGCACTGGTGGGAATATGAAAGCATGGCTCAGCAGCAGCTCATGGGGGCTGGAGAGCTCCCAGCTGGACATTTCTGATGTCCTCCGAGCCTGGGCTTTGTCCTTTCCTCCAGCCCTTCTCCCCACCTGTGGCCCACACAGCTCTCCCTCCCTGTCAGCATCTTAATTGATCTTGTTGTTCTCAATCCCCCCCCTCCCCAGTGCTCCATCTCCAGCTGTGCTTAAACAGAACAAAATCTCTTCCAATTTCCCTGCCGCTTAAAAGAAAATTGAATCCTTTATCTGCAAGAGGAGAGGGAAACTGCAAACACAAGAAACAGTAAAGAGTTAAATAATCAAAGCAGATGATTCCAAATTGCCTGGAAAGTTAAACATGAATGGCTTGGCTTCTTCCTGCGTGCTCCTTGGGTTTTTACAAGTATAAAAATATGCTTGCACTCCTTGTTCCCATTAAATATTCTTATCAAGCCAGCTCTGTAAATAAAGGGAAGGGGAGGAGGGAGTTACCAGGCATGATTGACAGATCTGAAGTCCTCGTCTTTCTGTCAGGGCCCAGTGCTCTTTGGCTGTGTTTATCTCTTTAATCTAAATATCAATCCGTGAGACTGAAATGGGGTGGAATAGGAATCATGACAGCCCGAGAGATGAGGGGAGAGAGAGAGAGAGACACACACACTTATTGCAGCTTGTGCAGCCTCTCCCTGTCCTGATGGAGCTGTCAGGAAAAATGCACAGCTAGAGCAGTAGAGCAGGGGTGGGAAAACAAAACAAAATCACAGCTTGGCCCCTTCCCCCTGTGCAACCGAAAAAAAAAAAAAAGGAAAAAACCCAACAATTCAGCCTGTGAGAGTGGAAGAAAATCAGGGAGCAAATGCAGCCCTGCTCCTGTGCAAATTGCACAACCAGGCAGCAGGATTCCCCCCATGCCTCCCACTGTTCCCAGTAGGAGATGGGGTTGGGTGGTTTTCCTTTGCTGCTGGCTTTGCCTGGTGATTTAGGATGTGGCTGAGAGTTCTTGGGAGAAGCTTTCCCAAGGTGATGCTCTTTGCCACGTGAACACCCTGGCCTCACACCTCCTTCTCAGCAGTCCCTTTAGGGCCATCACTGTCTTCACCTTGATACATCCTCTCCCAGACTCCTCATGCTTTTACACCCACAAAGTTCCTGTGGAGCCAACACTCCTGGGATTTTAATCTGATTTCAAAGCTGCCCTCAGTCTCTCCCAAAGCATCCAAGGCTGTGATTTCTCGAGCAAAAGGCTCCCATGGGAATCAGCACCCAGGGGCTACTGTTGGCTGAGGGACACTGTGACACAGAGAGTGGGCAGACAACCTTGAGCTGCCCCCGGTGCTGCTGAGGTTGGTGTGTGAAGAGGAGGGTGATTCTCCTGAACTGGGAGTTTGGGAACCATTACATGCACAAATCAGTTGGGTTTTGCCATTCCCTTTCTCCAGGCTGGGATGCAACATGTTCATGTCCATCTCATGCCAAGGACCTGTTCAGCCCATCCCTCCTCCTTTGTTTTTATCCCCCCAGTGCCTGCTGGGCTCTCACCTGGGTGAGATGCAGTTGCAGATGGTGGTGGCGTGATCGGCTTCCCAGAGCCCTTGCAAACACTTTAGTGATCGTTGAGAATTTATATTTCTTCCACCAGACTTTGACCTTAATTTCTTCCATTTTGCTGGGCTGTAAAATTCATCAGAGACCCAACAGTGAGGTGATTGAGATGTCAGGCCAGGCAATTGTGGGGTTATTTAATCGCTGAGATGTGCCACTTGCCATTTAGGTGGACAACAGGCGAATATGAAATCAATGTGGTTCATTAGTGGAGAACTTGCACCCAGCTCCAGTAAAACCCATGGACATTTAAATGGTCTTGGGTGTCACCAGTGAAAACCCAGGCTGGAAGAGGCTGTTTATCTCACTTTTTGGCCATCTTCTGTCACCTGGTGCTTTAAAGCCCAGTCTCCAGCCATTCCAGTAAATCACTGCCCGCTAAATCACGGCTGCCCAGGCAAGTGTTAACCTCGCCTGTGTGGAGCTGATGTTGCAGGGGCTGCTGTTATAAAACACAATCAGGAAAGCTCTTGTTTTCCCTGGTGGCTGGCAGAAGAGGTGGGGAATAGCTCTGCCATTCCCAGGGGGGTTGATTGGCTATTTGTCCCCCCTAGGCAGGTTCAGCGCAGCCCTCCGGGATCATTAGCGCCGATTGAGCTGCTGGCCCTGGGCAGGCCTTGGAGCTGCTGGGGGAGCAGTGGCAGCCCAGCATTGCCTTGATTCCCCACTCCCTCCTTCCCAGCTAATCACTGGAGCCACTGGGCTCCAGAGCCAGGCAGCCACCAGCTCTGATTGCCACCTCCCACCGGGCAGCCTCTCCGTAAAAGCCTGGGAGAGAGCACGGCCGGGCCAGGCAATGCTGACAAAAGAGCTGTTTCCCCACTGAAGTCATTCCATAATAACTTTAAGTAGGTTTTCCATTGGTTTTCCATTCAGCTTTCGCAGCCCGGTGATTGCATCTCACAAAAGCCCTTGGCCCTTCACATTTGTCTCCTCCGAATCACAAATCAAATCCCAATCCCAGTGGCTACCAGCAGGTAGCTGTTATTCCCCTGGGACCTGAGGTTGCCTTGAGGAAGGGATGTTTGGATGGCTGCCTGCTTTATACATGCAGGTTTTGGTGGCTCCAAAAATCAGTCGGATGCCAGGGCATGGCTTCCCACCCTGGAATTCCTGTACCACAGTCTGAGCAGCCCGTGGCTGCCCAGTCAGCCCCAAGCAGCAACGACATCTTTCCTAGAAAACAACAACAAAAAAAAAACAACTAGGAAGCAGATGGGAATCCTCCTTCTGTTTGCTTTCCCAAGCCACAGGCACCTTGCTGGAGCAGGCAGGGACGAGGCTCTGCCCGGTCACTCCAGCAGCCTGACAGCTTTTTGACGTCCTGTAATTGCTTTCCTGCCACAACTCTTTTAAGCAGAGAGCTCCTGGCCAAAGCAATTTGTTCCCCATCAATTTTTATTTCCTGCTTTGTGCATGTGAGGGAGGGAAAACAAAGAGGGCGAAGGAGAACAAACAGAGCTGGGACCTGCTCCGGTGGGAAAGGTGGGAAGGGTTTGGCTCTTCAGCCATGGCAGCCCTGATCATCATTCCAATGTGCTCTGCCCCCCTGCCACCAACTTCCAGCTGCTCATCCCTGTCTCACAGTCTTGGGGAGGAGAAGGACTGCCATCCCAGGGGCTCCATAGGGGAGCTTTGGCTCTTCAGCCATGGCAGCCCTGATCATCATTCCAACGCACTCTGCTCAACCAACTTCCAGCTGCTCATCCCTGTCTTGACAGTTTTGGGAGAAGGACTGCCATCCCAGGGGCTCCATGGGGGAGTTTTGGCTCTTCAGCCATGGCAGCCCTGATCATCATTCTAACTCTGCTCAACCAACTTCCAGCTGCTCATCCCTGTCTGACAGTTTTGGGAGGAGGAGGACTGCCATCCCAGGGGCTCCATGGGGGATCTGAGCCACCTCAAAGGCTCTTCTTGGTTCTTCCAGCCTGTGCTGGCTCCTCCTGCCGTGCTCCCTGGAGCTGCTGTGAGCAGAGTTAATCTCCGGCAGTTTAAGGAGTCGTTGAGTGGGTCTGGCGGATGATGAATGTCTAAACCATTACCGGGTGAAGCTCCGGTGGAGCTGTTTAAAACTGAATTCTCCCATGTAAATTTCTGCTCCATCAATCCTGATGACATGTCAAACATTGCTATTGTTTCCTGAACAAATTGGACGACATGCCCTTTCCTGCAGATTTGCCCACGAGAGCAGAACCAGCTCCTCGCTTTTGTCTCCTGCTCTGCTGGCCTGGGCCATGGCTGGGAAGGGTGGATGTGATGGCCCTCGGTGGGACAAAAGGAGACATCCCAAATATTTGTGCTTGGGGGATGCAGATGGACAGAGAGCCAGGCCATGGGTATTTTTGTGTGATATTTTTGTGTGATTTGTGTGCTGGGTGCTCACACCACGCTGCAGCTCAGTAAATTAATCCTTTGGGTTATCCGGGCTCCCTCTTCTTGCCACTCTCCCAGAGTTTAGCTGCACAAATGTGGGATTTTTTTTTTTTTAGAAATGGTCTGTGCTGGTGACAGCTCATAAAAGTACAGATGTGGACCTGCGTTTTCCTCCTGCCCTTTTGCAGGCTCCAGTGGGCAAATCCTGCTTTAATATTCCGGGCAGGAGAGGAGAGCCGTAAAAGCCATTTGATTGCTTCTCCAGGTGGAACCCCGAGAAACTTCCAGCCAGATGCCTTTTCCTCCCCGGGCTGTGGGGATGGATGCTTGCATGCTGGGGGGGAAAACGAGTCAGTGACTGGGAAAAGCCTCAGGAAAACAGCTGGCACCCTGGGATTGCTGACAGCTCGGTGGGATTTGGGGTGTTCTGCAGGCGTGTGCTCCCTCACAGCCCTCAAAGGGAGTGTGTGTTGCCTCCCCAGGGGCTTGAGCAGCTGAGCATCCTTTTTTACCCTTAGAGGAGAAAAAGCTTGGTAATGCAGAAACAGGTGAAGATCCCAAATTAAATATGCTGAGCGTGCGTGGTTTGGCTTTTTTTTTAGCATGTTCCCTGTCACGCTCAACTACCCTGCTCCATTGCCCAGCATTATCTCCACAATGTTCAGTTGCCAGGAAAGCCATCCAGGCAGCCTCACCTTCCACCTCCCCGGTGTAAATCAGGGACATTAATTAGCCTGGCTGCTGAGGTGGTGGATGGGGCAGAGTCAGGCTGCCCATCCTCCTGGCTCCTCAGCAGAGGGGCTTTTTGCCTCACTGGCACTTTTGATGTCATCACAGCTTGTGGTCCAACCACCCTCCTGGCTCCCCTCTCCCCAGGGCTCCCATTCCCTCCTTGCTAACCTTCTTTTAACCTTCCTCCTTCCCTATCTTTTCTTTTTTTTTTTTTTTCCCTCGTCAGAAGAAAATTACACTTTTCCCAGTGTTGTCTGTCACTGCAATAAGCACTTAGGAGTGCAATTGTATGGGGCCAAATGAAGGGAATTTGTTTTGCCCGTGCTTTCTGGGACTGTCAGACCCCCTGTAAATCATTATCTCATCACCAGCCCATCCAGGTGCATGGAAAATGCTTCTCTGGGCTCTGCCACTTAGGAATGAATGGAACTGAGGGATTCACAGCAGTTGTGGGCACAGAAGTAAGGGATAGGAAAAAATCCTGGCTGGAGGTTGAGGGCTGGCAGTGCTGAGTGTGCTGGAAAAGCTCAAGGATTTTGGGGAGAGAGACGCAAAAAAGGGGCTGGGGGCAGGTGTTAGGATGGGGATTAACACCAGAATGGCTTGGCTGAAGGATGCTGGTGTAGGAAGATGGTGGGGTGACCCCCCCTTCTCCCCAAGTGTTTCCATATGGAAGAGTTGCCACGCTCTGCCTGGGCTGGAGCACCTCCGTGGATGTCCTCTGGGAGGGAAGGTGGATCCCAGAGGGGCCTGTCCCCCAGGAGTGCTCTCTGGGCATCTCTCCACGCAGATTTCCACAGATTTGTTCCGTTTTACCCAGCACAATTCCAATACCCACAGAAAGGAAATCGCATCGCAGCAGTGGAGAGGAAAATCAGCAGAATCAGTAGGTCTGGAAGGCTGGATCCTCCAGAGCACCCTTCAGCTGGCACCAAGCAGCAGGAGTTCACTTCTCAGCCTGGGAAAGTGTTTGGGGAGGAAAACTTAAATAATCCTGTCTGGTTTTCCTGCCTTTTGCTCTCTGTCAGCCCGTGGTGTGGCAGGGGAGCAGCACATGGGGGTAAAGCTGTGCTCAAGCTCCTGCTCTGCTGCCAAGGGTAATCAAGGCCATGGATAAATCAGGAAGGTTTCAGGAACAGGCTGTGTTCCATGCCACTCCTAAAATACAGCCGTTTTCTGGTATCTGGACATAAAATGTGTCTTTGACCCTGCTTCCTCACAGACCTGTTGGTCTCTAAGTAATCCAGACAGGACTCAATTTAGAAAATATACTGGGGGAGAAAAAGGATATTTTGGGGATTGCATTCCGCTTTCCTCACCTAAAAATAAAATTTTCTGCTCATTTTTCCTGCTGCCACTCATGCATATTTTATGTATTCATTAGAGCAAAGACTTTGAAACACAAATAAATCTTGCTTTGCTCATCCAGAGCTGACACAGTGAGTTGTGAACACCTTCCCCAGAAGGTGCTGGTCATTTAGCCGTGACCAGCCTGCTCCAGCTCCAGCAGCTGCCGTGGAGTAGATGCATCCCAAGCCACTCCATCCGTGGGAATGCAGCAGATTGCACCCCCAGAAGGTCTGTCCTTGTGGAAAGCAAGACCAAAATCACTATTCCTTGCTTTTGCAGATCTGTATTTTAACCTGGGGGGCCATTCTGGAGTGCAATAGGTTTTTATTCCTCTACTCTTGTCATGGTTTGACACTGGCACCCACAAAAGCCACTCATTCACCTTCCCCTGCCACAGCTGGGCAGAGGAGAGAAAAATAAAATTAACAAAGGGTTCATGAGTTAAGGACTGGGAGAAAACACTCCAAGGGCAGGTACAAAGTGAGTTTACTATTAAGAAAATCACAGGAGGATAGTGAGAAGTAAAATAAGCCCTTAAAAAACACCTTTTCTTCCCTCCTTCCCACTGACAGTGCAGGGACAGGGTGTGGGGGTTTGGGGCAGTTCATCACTCGAGGTTTTCTTCTGCTTGGCCCAGGCAGAGGAGTCCTTCCCCTGTGAGACCATGGGGTCCCTCCCATGGGAGTTCTCTGTGAACTTCCCCAGCATGGGTCCAAATCTCCTGAGCAGCACCTCTACCACACCTGCTGCAACCTGAGACCCTCCCAGGGACACACATCACCCCAAAACTGCTGGGACATGGGTCACTCTTCCATGGGGTGCAGTCCTCCAAGGGCAGGCTGCTCCAGCCTGGGAGCAGGGCCCTTCTCTCCACTGGGTCTTCCACTGGAGCCCAGCCTCATCCAGCTGCTTTTCTTCTAAAATTTGTCATCACAGAGGTGTTACCATCATCTCTAATTGGCCCAGCCTTGGCCGGCAGCATGTCCATCTTCAGAGCCATCAGGGATTGCCTCTGCTGGACATGGTGGAAGCTTCCAGCAGCTTCTCTCAGCAGCTTCTCATCTCTGTGGCTCCCTGCTACGAAAAACCAGGCCCAGCAAGCCCAACACAGCTCTAGAATGCACAGGGAAGGATATGAGCTGAGGCTGCAGAGTCCCAGTGAGGACAGGAAGGGTGGCCCTCAGGAATTATCCATGGGGACTTTTATTTCAGGTGTGCTTCCCAGGTTAGCTTGGTGTGTCAGGGAAAGTGAGTAGGTGTAGCGTTTCCCACTGACAAAGGTGTTGGGAGTGATGTTGATGGAGGGCTCTTAGCTAGAGCAGGCTGGGAGTCAGGGATGAGCAGGGGAGTGCAAACAGCCCCTGCCCTGCAGCTCTTGAGGGATACATGGCAGCACACCAGCTCTGCAGAGGTGTGTCCAATGCAGCATTTCCATAAATACCTTCATTTATTAATTACATTTCATGTTTTCCAGGCAACTGACAACGATGTGGGCACTTATGGGAAAGTCAGTTATTTCTTCAGCGATGACCCTGACCGGTGAGTGGGACTGACTGGCAGGAGTTTGACCCCCCAAAATCCTCTTCTAATCCCACAGTGCAATTAAAGGCGCTGGTTATGTCCTACCTGTGAGATGCCCTATGATCCCCAGTGTGTGCTGTCTCCCAGAGGTGTGAGCTCAGCACATGCCTGATGCTCAGCATGTTTGATTGCTTTGCCAAGGTGGGACCTGCAGGCACCACCAGCACTGTTTGAGAGCAGTAAATGGTTTCACAGTGAGTTGTCACCCCTGGAGCAACAGCTGTGGTGTCTCGTGTTGCTGTTGATAATTGCTGCCCCAGATGTGCAGGATGTCTCTGCTTCAGCCCGCACAACTGAAGAACGAGTTTGGACTCTTCAGTTTTTGGTCTTGAGGTTGTTTATTAATTCTTATCTATAAAATTTTCTTTCTGCCCAGCTGAGATCTGCTCACCAGGGCAGCCACAGGCGCTCTGACCGCCCCCGAGGCAGTGTTGTCCTTTTATACTACAAACTACGTATAACATATTTACACTTAATTCCCAATACTATCACCCATGTTAGACAGTGCACTTCTATTCTAAACCAATCCCAAAGTGCCAGCATCACTGCAGAAAATGGAGAACAAGAAGAAGAAAGGCTAGACATGCCCAAGTTCCTCCATCTTGTCCCCGTAACCCCCATACCAAAAATCCTAAAATCTACATTTTCACGCTGTGATCATTTTGTTATCACACTATTCAAACCTGTGTGACTTTCAGGTCCTCATACAAAGCTGGCAACTTGCTCCAGGGGTCAAAATCAAATCCCCAGGTGTTTTGGGCTGTGTGCCAGGGTCTCCGAGCCCCCCAGTGGGGTCCTCAGCAACTCTGGACACCCAGAGGGATGCACTGAGTTCCAACAGTGGTGGAAAGTTGGGGAAAACACATGGGCTGCCCAGAAGAATGGATCTGGGGGCCTCTGCACCCCTTTTCTCTGCCTGTGGAGCAGCACTGAGGGTTGCTCACTGCTCAGCTGTGTGGAGCTCTTGGAGGTGCTCTGGGACCTAACACCCCACAGAAAAAAGTCACGAACTTCACTCTGCCAGGCTGCTGCCTCTCCATCTTGTGGGAATCTACAAAATCAGAGGGTTTTGGGAAAGCTGCAAAATGCAGGCCCCAGAGACAGCAGAACTGTGATTGGAGCTAAGCAGCAGCCATGAGATTGGTCAGCAGAAAAAATTATTTAAACTGTAGAAAAGAGAGGACAAATAGAACAATTATCTGTGTATTAACGCTTGTCTAGAATAACTCTCTAAGCTACAGAAAAGTTTATCTAGCAAGATATTAGGAAGGTTAAAGCTTAATAATGGAGCTCTGTGCGTTGTGTTTTAAGGCTTACAGGCAGGTATTATATTTGAAATAAGCAAGCATTGTTTTAACCAAAGGTACGTGTGCTAATAGTGGTTGGATAGAACTACTGTCAATGTGCTTTTGCTTTGTGTGATTTGTCAAGAAGCTTTTAAAGTAAGTTGTCACACTAAGTTCTTGGTCTGCTGCCTGGGATGTGAGCTGGTGGCATCTTCCCATTGTCATAACCATGGAATGAGACTGATGCTGGAAAATAAAAACAGTTCAAGGCACCTTCCACAGCAGCCCCGTCCCATTTGTGGTCTGTAAATAGCCCCCTGCCGGTGATACATCTCTCCAGTGTGTGGTCACCAAGGCTTTTTCCCCTTCCTTTGCTGTGCCCCCAGCTTCTCCCTGGACAAGGACACAGGTGTGATCGTGCTGACAGCTCGGCTGGACTTTGAGAGCACGCAGCGCTACACCCTGACCGTCATCGCCCGCGATGGCGGCGGGGAGGAGACCACGGGGCGCGTCAGGATCAACGTCCTGGACGTCAATGACAACGTCCCCACCTTCCAGAAGGAGGCCTACCTGGGGGCCCTGCGGGAGAACGAGCCCTCTGTCAGCCAGGTGGTCCGGCTCCGGGTGAGGCACTGCCGTGGCTCCTCCGCTTGGGACGGGCAGGAGGGACACGGGAGTGGGTTAGAATCACAGGATGGTTGGGGTTGCAAGGGAGCCTAGAGCTCAGACAGTTCCAACGCCCTGCCATGCCCAGGAGCACCTTCCACTGGACCAGGTTGCTCCAAGCCCCATTCAGCCTGGCCTTGGACACTTCCAGGGATGGGGCAGCCACGTCTTCTCTGTGCCAAGGCCTCACCACCCTGACAGGGGAGAATTTCTACCTAATATCTAATCAAACCCCCCCTCTGTCAGATTAAAATGATCAGTTCCTGTGATGGCTTTAACAGACACCTTCCAAAGCAGGTCCCAACAGCCAGTTTCCTTCTTGCATGAGAGAAGCAGGCAAGAGGAGAATGATTTACAGATCCCCTCAGGGCCCCTGATGGGCACAGCTCCCTCCATCACTTTTCCTGCACCTCCCATCCCCTCATCTCTCCCTGGCACAGCTCCCATGCCCATGTGTTCCCTCTGTTCACACCCTAGGCATCTGATGAGGACTCCCCTCCAAACAACCAGATCTCCTACAGCATCGTGCAGGCATCTGCCTTCCGCGACTACTTCGACATCACGGTGTCGGAAGGGTACGGAGGTAGGTGCTGGTCCTGGCATCCCAGGGACACCCTAAGCCTGCCCCATCCTGCTGCCCTGACCCCCCCACTGTGCATCTTTGCAGTGATCAGCGTGAACCACCCCCTGGACTACGAGCAGGTGGCCAACGGGGTCATCTACCTGACGGTGATGGCCAAGGATGCCGGCAACCCGCCGCTCAACAGCACCGTCCCCGTCACCATCGAGGTGTTTGTAAGTGCATTCCTGCCGTGCTCTCCCTGAAATTGCTCCATAGCAGTGCTATTAAGTCATCAACAACCCATCAAGGCTGCCCCACCCCATGAGGATGTGTGGATTCCTGTTACATGTGTCTCATGCCACAGCTAACCACGGGGTGAGGAGCGGTGTGGAAATCCCTCTGGAGGAGGGGTTTCTGCTGGCAGACTCAAAGCAGCACAGCGTTCCTCAGGAAGATCAGATCAGCGTGTCACTTTGAGGCACATTGTGGTTTGAGGGTGTCTGCAGGGAGGTGTCAGTGATGGAGACAGTTTGGTTGATAACATGTCAGTCTCGCAGCTGTGGGATCTCTGCCAGGCTGGCGGCAGCCTCACTCTGGGGAGGGGAAGGAGATAAAGCCAGCGATGCTGTAAGATGGGAATGAAGTCCCATGAGCACATCTCTCCTTCAGCTCCCTCACCGTGCTCGAGAGGGGGAACAAGGCAGTGCCCAGGGAGTTAGTGGTGGTTAAATACATCCTTCCCACACTGGGCTTTCGACAGCATAAACACCTCTTTTTCAAGACCACACTTCAGTGGGTCATCTCCCCGGGTGGGGTCTGTACACTGGCAGGGTTTAAGTAGCTGTCACTTTTCCCGCTCTCCACCAAAGGGAATTTCTCTCAGCTGGAAAAAGAAAAGAAATAAAAGCCAAAAACTAGGAAGAAAATGAGGGGGAAGTGTTTTGTGACAGCACTTGAGGAACGAGAGCTGTGAGAAGGCAGAAGCAGAGCGAGTGGGGAGGGAGGTGATTTTTTTTCATCCTTTGGTTGTTGGTTTTTAATAAAGAAGTCAAACTCGCCTTGTAGATTTCCCATTAGGGGACAATACGCTTTTGTAGAGCAGCCGCCGAGTCAGAACTAACAGCGCGCGCGGCGCCAGGATCCCAGGAAACAGCACTGCTAATAAGTTTCTGCCTCACTCCCTGCCGCTGACACCCTCCTCAGGGTGATGAGCCAGTGGCTCACGGCGTGCCTGTGCCTGCAGGAGAGGGGCTGAGTGCTTGGGGTGAGCATCAGCCACTCTCAGCATCCTTGGAGATGGCCTGGAGTGATGGGACAAAGAGGATCAGCTTCCCACTGGAGGAGGGGGGGGGGTTTAGGTTGGATATTGGGAGGAAATTCCTCCCTGTGAGAGTGGTGAGGCCCTGGCACAGAGGAGCTGTGGCTGCCCCTGGGTCCCTGACAGTGTCCAAGGCCAGGTTGGATGGGGCTGGGAGTGACCTGGGACAGTGGAAAGTGTCCCTGCCCATGGCAGGGGGTGGGAACTGTCTGAGCTTTGGTGTCCCTTCCAACTCAATCTATTCTCAATTCTATGATACAGTAGCTGTCTGAGGGTGAGGTTGGAGGGAGGAAGGCTGAGGATCAGGAGAACACAGGAAGCTGGTTTTGGCTGGTTAGGTGGATATATTGTCCTCTGTGGGAGTGGAAGAGTGTCAAGTTCCATCTGCCATCGCTGCAGGTGCCTTGGGGAGCTTTGCAGCTCCTGTGGCTGAAGTGGGAAATGTCCTTCTCCAGCAGAAGGCAGGTGCAGGCCAGCTCTGGCCAGATGAAGAGCCAGCCAGAAGTAAACCCTGCCTCCTTGGGACTGGGCTTGCCGGGCCGTGGCCTTGCTGAGCACGGCCTGATGATCTCAGAAACATTAATGACACCACACAGCATCTGCTCTGGCTCCTGTCCACCCAGCTGGAGCCCCAGCTCAGCCCCATCCAGCTGCACTCAGCCTCTCCGTCGCCTTTAACCTGGCCAGGCCTCCTGGATGAGCCCCACTGATTCCTGGAAGGAGTAGGAGAAGGAGGAGGGATGGTGAGGACATCACCAGGAGGGGCAACAAGCTCCTCATTACCCCCAGAGGAGGCGCCAGCAAAGCTGAGTGCCTCAAAGGCTGATTAAAGACCACCTGCTTACAGAAACTAAAGCAGGGGCTGCCAATTTAATTGCAGCACGATGGGCATCGTTGGCACGTGAAATTGCTTCAAATCTCAGGGTGGGTGGCAGCAGGAGCAGCTGAGCCTGCAGGTCCATCCATGGTCTCCAGGTAGAAATCAGTCTCCAGGGCAGCCCCAGGGAAATGGAGAGGTCCAAAGCAGTGTTTTAATGTCCTGGCAGCTCCGTCCTTCCTCCATAGGCAGCTGGGTTTGGTTCATTTAAGGCAGATTCTTAACCATGTTTAAACAGCATTTAAAGCCTCCTGGGGGAGCTTTAAACCAGTCCAAAATCTGTTTTGAGGGATGTTGTGACTGCTCCTGCCTGGTTTCTCCAGGATGGCAAACACAGGCTTGGAGGGAGCACATCAGGATGCAAACCAACTTCTCCCCCAAAAAATGCTATGGCTGCCCTCTGTGCCCTCTACCAACAAAATTCCTCCTCTGGAAGGAAGACAAAAAAGCAGCTCAGCAGCTCCCCTGGCCAGTCCAGTTTGCCTCATGCCCTTGTGGCCAGGATGCCTGGAACACTGAGCCACTCCTGTGCTGCTCAGGGAGGGAGGATCAGGTCTGTGCCCAATGCTTCACGTGGTGCCTGAGGCTTCCCAGGCTTTTGGTAGAGTCAGGAGCAGCTCAGAAGATGCTCCTCTGTCAGTGGTGGTGGTT
This sequence comes from Molothrus ater, assembly GCF_012460135.2. Lineage (NCBI taxonomy): Eukaryota > Metazoa > Chordata > Aves > Passeriformes > Icteridae > Molothrus > Molothrus ater. The sequence continues at coordinate 2,189,563 of NC_050485.2, read as the reverse complement.
CCTCAGCCCTGTGCTGGCTGATGAGGTGATGGGGTTGTTGGTACCATCCCCAGTGCAGGGCCAGCAGAGTCACCTCAGCAATCATCTCACCTCAGCCTCAGCTGCCTCCACAGTGAAACCCTGTGCTCAGCCCCCCAGTGCCTCCTCCCCAGAGCCACCTTCCCCTTCCTGGCATCCTAAACTGGTCACACCTTGAGATGCAGCCACCCAGGAGCACCCCCATACCAGACTCTTGCAGCTGCTTGACCATTTTGCCTTTTTCCCAACCAGCCTCTCGACCTTCTCTTTGCTTCAGGATGAAAACGACAATCCCCCCACGTTCAGCAAGCCCTCCTACGTGATAACCATCATGGAGGACATTATGGCAGGTACAGGGCACATGCCTGCTCCCTCTCTGGGCTCCCAGGAGGGCCCTGAATGGGGTGGGTGATGCCTTTTGGGGAGGTAAAGTCTCAAAGCTGCAGGGCCTGGGGGTTTGGCCACTTTGTGCATGTGCAGGAGAAGGGACCCCTTGTCTGGGTGGCCTGCAGGAGCAGTGTGGGGGCACTTCTGGCTCATGGCAATCCTCATTTCTGCCTCCCCCCAGGAGCCACGGTGCTGTTTCTCAATGCCACGGACATGGACCGGTCCAGGGAGTACGGGCAGGAGTCAATCATCTACTCCCTGGAGGGCTCCTCGCATTTTCGCATCAATGCTCGCTCAGGTGAGCCTCTGCACCTGCTCTGCCCCTTTCCTTTCAGTTCCCTCTTTCACCCCCACCTGTCACAGACATCTTTTATGAAAAGTCCTGTCCTTAGGATTTTTCCTCCTGAGAAGCTGAGAGGCCTCAGGAATAAAATGTAACCAATGGTTCTCTGCTGCTGTGGAATGCAACAGGTGCATCTGGGATTGGGCTCATGTGGTTGTTTCTAATTAATGGCCAATCACAGTCCAGCTGGCTCAGACTCTGTCCGACACACAAGCCTTTGTTATCATTCTTTCTTCTTCTATTCTTAGCTAGCCTTCTGATGAAATCCTTTCTTCTATTCTTTTAGTATAGTTTTAATATAATTTATATCATGAAATAGTAAATCAGCCTTCTGAAACATGGAGTCAGATCCTCATCTCTTCCCTCATCCTCAGACCCCTGTGAACACGGTCACACCCACCCTTCCCTCCTCTCCCTCAATCAGCCTGCTTAGGAGTCCCACAATTTGAGGGATTCAGCAGATTTCAGGCCCCACCATTTGCTCACTCACCCTGAGAGCTTCAGCAGAGGCATCTGTGGAAACTCAGCTCCTCAGCCTGAGGAAGGGCTTGGCTGGGAAAGTTCCTGTTAGTTCAGAAGCTGCCAAGCTCCATCTATTTGGATCCAAAAAAAAGGGCCCATTTGTGGGCTGTCCTGACCTTGGTTTTAACTGTTTCTTTTTTAACCTTGTCATCTCCTGTGGCTGCAGGAGAAATCACCACAACCTCATTGCTGGACCGGGAGGCCAAATCCGAGTACATCCTCATTGTCCGGGCAGTGGATGGAGGTGTGGGGCACCACCAGAAGACAGGCATTGCTATGGTGAGTGTGGGAAGAATTCCCATCTCCCTGAGCCACTGGTGCCCACCTGGGACTGTGGAGAGCTGCAGTGTTTTACTTTTGCTGTGTGAAGAGCACACAATGGTTCCTGCCCTCTGCGCCACCCCTGCTGCGGCTCCCAAAATGACTGTCCAAGTGGTGCAGACCTTGAAATCAGCTTGCTTTCCTGGAAAACCACTCATACAGGAGGCACTTGACTTCCCAGAGCCTGTGGATGTGGTAATGAGTCCTATTTCACCTGCAGAACTCTCCCTTTGTTTGGCTCCCTTTGTTCCTCTCCAGAAGGGGCTCACTTGGAGAGCCTGCAGGTACATGTGATTATTCCTTAGTCTGTTCACATGGGTCCAGGGTTTCCAGCCAGTCTGGAATGCCTGTGCTCCTGGGAAGGTTCTGGTGGAGCTGCACATTGAAGCCTTGTGCTTTGCCTTGCCCTTCTCAGGCCTCAGGGAACCCCATTGCTGGCCAAGCCAACAGGAAATACCAGGAGATCAAAACCCAAGGATCCAGCCTTGATGACCTTAAAGCTCTTTTCCAACCTTAGCTATTCCATTATTTTCTCTCTCACTGCTTATGGCATCACATTTCTTTGGACATTTCATTCATTTGGATGCTCCTGCTCATTTGGGTTGCAGGAGGGATGGATGTCCCACAGAACACAGGGGATGCAGAAAAGATTGTGGTTATGCTGAGGAATAGCCCTAAAATAATTGTCCATCAGGAGGTCTGTGGTAGCAGACTGGAAGCTCCCTATGGAACCTCCCAGAGACCTGTGGTGGCCTTGGCTGGGCACCAGCATGGACTGTGCAGTGCTGAGATCTCCTCTGGGGCTCCAGATGGGATTGTGTTCTCCTAATAGCCTTGTTAAAAGGCAAAACAAGGGGAGAAAAGGTGCCTAAAAAATTAAAGAATATTAAAACTCAGTGAGACTAGGGCAGCAGAGTAAATTTTCTGCTGGGATATCCACAAAATAATCATTTTTGGTCAAAAATAAAGCTACAGTCAGGGGCCTTGCAAGGTCCCCAGGTGATGTGAGCTGCTCAGAGGAGGGGTGGGTCAGCAATCTTCCCCAGGGACCACGGCGGTGCCTTGGCTTGTCCCTGGAGGCTGTGGTGTCCAGAGTGGCCTCTTCTACCACGGGGTGGCACCAGCAGCTCAGCCTGGTGTGACAGCGGGACACAGAGCAGTGGGAGCAGAGAGGATCCCAGGAAAAGCTCCACTAGGACCTGCTGAGGGCTGGGGGCTGCCCTGGAGCTGCAGCCCTTTCCTTCAGACACCCGCAGAGCCCCAGGGGCTGGGGAGAAATGGGTGGTGAGAGAGTCCCAGGCAGGCAGATGCATCCCACAGGCTCACTGCTGCTGTGCCTGGGATGCCATTTGTCACAGGGAAAATGAAAACAGTTAACACTTCAGGGCACCATCCTCACCCCTGCTCTTGTCTTCACACCTCTCACCCCTGTGTACTGTACCTTCTCCTGATTTCTCATTTATTCTGGGGGTTTTTCTGTTGGTTTTTACCAGCCACTTGGATTTTTCCTTCCTTTCCTGCCACATTCCCACTGCATCCTCTCCCCCACTGATTTTCATCCCTCTGTTTGAAGAGGCACCTTGTGCCCTGTGGTTGTTCTTAACCGTGACAAATACAAACAAAACCCAGTTCAGCTATGCCCAAGAGCTGCAAAATTGGAGGATGTTGATTTTATTTTTGCAGGTTTTCCCTCCAGAGGGTGAACACAGCATCACAAAACCATAGAATAATGCAGGTTGGAAAAGGTCTCTAGGACGATCAGGTCCAGCCATTCCCTCAGCGCTGCACTAACCCGTGTCCCCAAGTGCCACAATTATTGAATCCCCTGAGGGATGGTGGCTCTGCCACAGCCTGAAACACACGTTGGGTCCACCCAGGGGACATCCCACACCTCAGGAACCTGCAGCAGCTGTGCTTCCTTGCTCTCCCACAGGTGAACATCACACTGCTGGACATCAATGACAACTACCCCACCTGGAAGGACGAGCCATACTTCATCAACCTGGTGGAAATGACGCCCCCCAACTCGGATGTCACCACGGTACGTGTCAGGCAGGGTGGTGGCTGCACCCAAGGCCTGGCTGGAGCCGGGGGTCACCTTCAAACCAGTGTCACCAGTGTCACCTTCAGTCCAGCACCATCTTTAATTCCATTTAAAACCTTACTCCTGAGCCTCCTCCCTGCTGCTGACCATCCCCTCTGCCTCTGTTTCTTCTCCCTCCTTGGCATATTTTTTTTTTCCTCTCCAAATTGTGTGGATTTCGGCCAAATCCTCCTTTTCTTAGCCTCTCCTGCGACCTCCTTCAAGGACCTCTCTGAGAGACTTTGATTTACAACCTTTCAAGTCCCTCTGGTGAAATAAAAGAGGAGAAGAGGGGGAGGCTTCTATTCCATCACGCCGAGAGAAAAATGACAGGAACAAAATGGAAAATAAATGAGGGAAAAGTGAAGAGAATCCACAAAATCATATAAGGAGGAAGGCTGCAAAAAATGGAAAAAAAAAAAGGATTTTTTTTGAAGGGGGAGAAGGGTCTGGCAGTGCTGCCCGAGCCAGAGCACAGTGGTTTTCTCTACTTCAGCCCTGCTGCTCAGTGCCAGCTTGAAGTCATCTTGCCTTTGACAACCCAATTAGTTGCTGGGAAAATAATTATTTTGTCACTGATCCGATGTAAATTCAGCTGCGGGACGAGCAGCAGGAGCTGGGGAAGTTATGAGGGCAGTGAAATTGGGGTTTTTGTTAATGTAAATGTCCCCTGTAATTAAAAAGGTCACAGGGAGAGCAGTAAAGCACAAAATATCTGGCGTGGAGGAGAACTCCGCCAAGGAATTATTCCTGATGTGGCAGCACAAGTTCCTCAGCGTGCCTCTTTGTCCCATTTATTTTATTTTTCCAAAGGGTCCTCATTTTTTAGCTGGTTTTATTCCAAAGGAGGAAAAATCCAGTTTGATTGCTGCGCTTTTGTATCTTGTCATGCCATTACCTCCTGTGCTCACAGGCCAATTTTGGGGAGATTTAACACCACAGCAGAGGTCTCGAGGGTGCAAAATTCCTGCAAATGTCATGAAAACACAGAGCTGGATGGAGGGAGAACTCCTTTGTGCTGCTGGTGCAGAGAGGCCAAGCTCAACAGCAGCAAATCCCCACGGGGACTCCCCATGGGAGTGAATTCCCAGCACTCTCCTGTAATTTTGTGCTGTTCCCCCGTGGCAGGTGGTGGCTGTGGACCCAGACCTGGGGGAGAATGGCACGGTGGTGTACAGCATCCGGCCTCCCAACAAGTTCTACACCCTCAACAGCACCACGGGCAAGATCCGCACCTCAGGCGTGCTGCTGGACCGGGAGAACCCCAACGCCCAGGAGGCCCAGCTCATGCGCAGGATCGTGGTGTCCGTCACTGACTGTGAGCCTCCATCCCACACTGGGTGTTCTCACTGCCCAGCTGAACCTTCCTGTCTTGGTTTGTAAAGACAGGAGTCTGCTAAGGAAGGCAGGAGCCTCCCCTGAAATGGAGAATGTGAACCCTCCCCACCCCTCTGAATTGCTATGAATTTTAAATTAAGGGGCTCTCAGGCAAAAATATGGGAGCAGGAAATAACAGTTCTTTAATAGGGAAGGAAAAAAATAAAAGGATAAAATAAACAATGCAGTACACTAGAACAACAGTGCCAGAGTCAGAACCCAGCCTGACACCCTGTGGGTCAGGGTGTTGGCAGCAGTCCCATTGGAAATGTGGCTGCAGCCCTCCTGCAGTGTCAGGGGTGGTTCTGCTGGAGCAGGGGGTCCTGTAGAGAAGGATAGATTCTGCCTCTGAAGATCCAGTGAAAGGAGAGGCAGCTGCTGTTCCTCTGGGGAATCCCGTGGAGAAAGCCGTGCTGGTGTCTCAAAACCTCTGGATTATATCTGGGTAGCAATGCTTGGCTCCTCCCTCTGGGCGGAGCATCTCCCAATGGGATGTTACAGTTCTCATCAGCCATGCAGGGACATTCCATAGCTGTTATCAGCAGATGTCCCCTCCCAGGGAGGTGTGAATGTGGTCACTCAAGAGAGAGATCAGGCAAACTGCCCACTTGACAAAGGTAATCTGCCATACAGATGGGAATGGAAAACATCTTGCATTGCAATCTTCAACACTTCCCCAGCCTGATTTTGCCCTTATGGCAAAGTCTCTTCTGTTTTCTTCTCTACTCTTTTGAGCGGGAGTGTTTCTGAGGTGAAAAAAATGGGAGTAGCTTTAAACCTGCTGCTAAAACAAGCTCAGAGTGTGAGTGCAGTCATTCATGTAGCAGCCCTGAGAATGAGCCTGAGAGGCAGGAACTCTCCCTCCCCCGCAGCCCTGCTCCATTGGCATCCCAGAAAATCAATTGAGCAGGTGAGGGAAGCAGAGATGATGGGTTTTTCTCTGGAAATATTGCCATAGGGAAACTTTTCATAGGGAAAAAGATAGATATACAAAGATAATTCTTTCTTTTCAGGACAAAGGGGAATGGTTTTAAACCAAAAGAGGAGAAATGGATATTAGATGTTGGGAGGAAAATCTTTACTAAGAAGGTGGTGGAACAGGTTACCCAGAGAAGCTGTGTCTTTTCTAACCCTGAAAGTGTCCCAGGACAGATTGGAAGGGGCTTGGGGCAACCTGGGATAGTGGAAGGTGTCCCTGCCCATGGCAGAGGGTTGGAATTAGATTATCTGTAAGGTCCCTTCCAAATCAAACCATTCTGGATGCTGAGTGTCCATTGGTGGCAGATGACTCATGACAAATCAGGGCCATCACCCCATCCTGCACTGCTGTCTGCATGGCGGGTGAGGGCTCCTTTTTAGGGGAAAGGGGTGGAAGCAGCTCAAGCGTTAACCTTGAGACCCCATTCCTGGCCTCTGCAGGTGGGAGGCCACCCCTGAGAGCCACCAGCAGTGCCACAGTTTTTGTCAACCTGCTGGACCTGAACGACAATGACCCCACTTTCCAAAACCTGCCCTTCATTGCTGAGATCGCCGAGGGGCTCCCCGCGGGCTCCTCTGTCTTCCAGGTGAGCATGTCCCTCTGCTGCCATTCACCAGCTGGGAGCTTGTCAAAGCAGGCTGGCAAAGCATCCTCTCCCTTCTCTGCATCTTCTCCACCTCCTCCATCCTCTCCATCTCCTTCTCTTTGCCATCCTCTAGCAGTGGAACAGGGGGGATGCAGAAGGTGAGCGTGTCCAGGTGAGCGTGTCCCACTGCTGCCATTCCCCAGCTGGGAGCTGCTGCCATGGCTTCTGCAGGCTGGCAATGCATCCTCTCCCTTCTCTGCATCTTCTCCATCTCCTCCATCCTCTCCATCTCCTTCTCTTTGCCATCCTCTAGCAGTGGAACAGGGGGGATGCAGAAGGGATTGTGCATCTTTACTCCATGAGCTCACTCAGGGTAGGGAGGATCCTCCAAGGCCATTTCATGGCTGCATCCCCAGGGCCAAAGGCACTTGGGATTTCTGTACCATGGCTTCCATGACCAGGAGATGATGATCAGGGTGCTCTCCTGTAGGAATGGGCCCCCTGTTGACAGAGTGACAAAACTGTCCTTTGTCCCCTTAAAAAGGAAATAAGCCCAGAAGTTTCTCTCCTTGATTAGGTGAAAAGACACCTCATAGGACCTTGGGGACTTCACCTCAAACTTAAGGAGAGACAATTGGACAGGAGCCAAAAAGTCCTGCCTGAGCAAGTTGCTAGGAAAATAAGAGAACAAAGAAACTAATGGCTTTTGTGAGCTGTTTTACCAAGAGCAAGAAGGCCTCTTGCACCTAGTCAGTTTTTCTCTGTAAGGAGTTTGTTATTTTGCCTTTTATTAAAACCTTTTTGTTTCCAACACTGCCACAGAAGCCATCCTGCTGATTTTATGCCTTCTAAGGTAGCTGAGCTATCATAAGTCCTGGCTCGAAGAAGCTCCTGTTTCCCTCTCCCCACCAGGTGGTGGCCATTGACCTGGACGAGGGCCCCAACGGGCAGGTGTCGTACCGCATGCAGGTGGGCATGCCCCGCATGGATTTCCTCATCAACAGCACCAGCGGGCTGGTCACCTCCACGGCCGTGCTGGACAGGGAGAGGATCCCCGAGTACCTGCTCAGGGTGGTGGCCAGCGACGCCGGCGCGCCCGCCAAGAGCTCCACCAGCACCCTCACTGTCAAAGGTGGGTGCAGCGAGAGCCCACGGTGGTGACAAACAGAACCTGAGGGAATGCAGCTTCTGCAGGAGACTCAGACCCCACAGTGGTGACAAACCTCACTGAGGAAATGCAGTTTCTGCAGGAGACTCAGACAATCCTCCCTGGAGGAAATGCAGGTTCTGTAGGAGACCCAGACCCCACAGTGGTGACAAACCTCACTGAGGAAATGCACATTTTATAGGAGACTCAGACAAACTTCCCTGGAGGAAATCCAGGTTCTGTAGGAGACCCAGACCCCACAGTGACAAACCTCACTGACGAAATGCAGGTTCTGCAGGAGACTCAGACAAACCGCACTGAGGAGATGCACATTCTGTAGGAGACTCAGACCCCACAGTGGTGACTGTGGATATACAGGTTCTGTAGAAGACTCAGACAATCCTCCCTGGAGGAAATGCAGGTTCTGCAGGAGACTCACTGAGGCCTGTGTGAAAAACGCCAATCACTTGTTGTTTTTTTTTTATTTTAAAAGTTTAATGATAATAAAATGGTTATAAAAATAGTACTATAATTAGAGTAATAATATTTTGGACAATTGAGATTAGGACAATACAAGACAATTAAAACAAAGAGTTAGAGACAGTCCAGGTACCTCTTTCTAGGCAAAATAAGCCCAAAAAAGGCCCAGGTTAACAGAGGATTAACCCTTAAAAGCAACAGCCTGTTGCATATTCATATATGATGCATAAATTCCATTCAAACAAAGCATTCTGTCTGGTCAGTGTCAGCTTCTTCCTCTGAATCCTAAACGGGGTCTTCATGGCTGAGCAAGGTGGGAAGAAGTTCATTCCTTCTGATAATGGAGAATAAATTCTCTTTCTCTGAGAGATTTAGGTGTCCTGTGGCTGCTATCTGGTGTGAGTACCTCATTCCTTTCTTAAACAAAAAAAAATCCCACATACAAAGTTCCTATTTTAACTACAGAAGTTCCCTTTTAACTACAAAACTACATTTACCATACTATTAAAATGTTAATACAGCACTGCTAATCAATACAACAAAATACATATAGTAAATATCTGTGTAGAGCCATATAATTTGCACTTTTCACAGCCTAGAAACAGGGTCAGGTCTGGCTTTGTGCATAGGGAGGGCTCCATCCCCACAGGCTCCATGTCTGCTATCAACACTTTGCAGAGATGGGGAAAACGTGGTGGTTTTGGCAGGGCCACCCAAATTATCCTTTTTTTTCCTCCATTCCCCCATCCCCAGTGTTGATTTTTTCTTTTGCTTCAGCATGTGATTCCCATCAGCTGCGTGCCTGGACAGCCCACGCAATCCCAGCTCAGAGCTGGAGCTTATTGCAAGGCCTGCCTTTAATTTAATGCCTTTCTGTTTGCTGGCTTCGTGCAAGGCTAGTGCTGAAAAAGGATAAGCATCATCTGGAAATAAACTGACCCTGCACTGTCCTCAGGCCTGAGTTTGGGAAAAAAAGTTCCTGGTCTCTGCCATGCCCCAGGAAGTACTGAGCTTGTATTTAAACCCCAGATTTTCCTTTGAACGGGGATGGAAACAGCTTGGTGAAAACAGTACCTTGAATTTCAGTGATGCAATGGTTTTTTTGGCTGTGAGGAGGGTGATCTGTGTGTATCAGAGGCAACCAAATACAGCCTAGAGCCACTCTGCAGGCACCCCACTGCCCAAATGGCAGGGAGGGTCAGGCACAGCATTCCCTGGGATGCTGAGAGGAGGTTTGGGAGCCCAGCCTGGCATCTGCAGGAGGGGCAGCCAGCCCTGGCAGCACACTCAGCTCTGCTCTCCCTTTCCAGTTCTGGATGTGAACGATGAGAACCCCACCTTCTTCCCTGCTGTCTACAACGTGTCCCTGCCCGAGAACGTGGCCCGGGATTTCAAAGTGGTGCGGCTCAACTGCACGGACGCCGACATCGGGCTGAACGCTGAGCTCAGCTACTTCATCACAGGTGGGAGCCCCATGCCACGAGGGGAACTGGGCTTGCAGGGAGGGACAGGCTGCCCCAGACCTCGGCCAGGGTGTTCTGCACTCCAACTCTGCCTTTCCCAGCCCCTCCAATCCTTGTCCGGCATCGCCCTCTGCTGAACAGCCCCACTCGGCTCCCGGCCATGCTGACCACTCTGCTGACCCTGGAAAAGCATGAGGATGGGCAGAACACGGCTAGGGAGCAAGGCCTGGGGTGGATTTCATCAGTGTTCATGGTTGGAGGGCGTAAATGGAAACTTGGGGCATTTTTGGGCGGGTGGGATTGGGTGGGCAGCAATGCTTCCCAGGCAGTGCCCGGCTCGCCCCACAGCTGCAGCACCTGCAGCAGGAGGCTGGGGAATCCCCTGGCCATGGTTTGACTTGCAAACTGCACACCGAGCCCTCAGGAAGAGGGTGAAAACAGAAGTGTCACCAGAGAGCCACTTTTCCCACAGCAGCAGCCTGCTGTTCCATGTCCCGGCCCCTCTGGCCTCTCCTCCGCTGGTGAATCGGGGTGTGCTGTCCCACAGGTACCACAGCCCACGTGCAAACTTAACCCAGTTTGCCTCAAAGCATTCAGGAAATGACCCAGCTTTTCCTACAGCCACTGGATTTTTCCTGTGCTGTGAGGCAGAGGGAAGGTGCTCTGCCAGGGACAAGATACCAAACCATCCTTGCACGGCTGGGCTGACCCCGTGCCCAGCCCACAAAATCCAAGGAAATGGCCTCAAGTTGCACCAGGGAAGATTCAGATTAGATATTGGGAGAAATTTCTTCACTGAAAAGGTAGCCAGGCATTGGGACAGGCTGTCCAGGGAAGTAGTGGATGCTCCTGGATCCCTGGAGGTGTTAAAGGTCAGGTTAGACAGGGCTTGGAGCAGCCTGGTCTAGGACATGTCCCTGCCCCCGGTGAGGTGTTGGAACAAAATTATCTTTAAGGTCCCTCCCAACCCAACCTGGCCCATTCCAAGTTTCTGTTCTGCTTGTGCTTTGCTGCAGGTGGGAACCAGGATGGCAAATTCAGTGTCGGCTTCAGGGACGGGGTGGTCAGGACGGTCGTGAGTCTGGACAGGGAGACTGTGGCATCCTACACACTAATCCTGGAGGCCATTGGTAAGGATTTCCCAGGGATCCCACTGCCACACAGCCACAGGTGGTGGCCATACACGTGTGGAGCTCCCTTGAAGGAGTGTCAGAGGGGCAGCAACCTCTGAGGTGCTCTCCAAAGCAGAGCCTGTGCCTGGTGCTAACATTGCACATGTGAATTAATGTGTCCCACTTCCACCATGACTTTTGCAGAGGGTGTGTTCTCCTCTCAGGTTTGCCCAGCCCCAGGGCTCTCCCTTTCACCTGGGAAGGCAGGCCCCCTGTTCCTGAGAGGCTCCACACTGTCCAGGGCAGCCCTCTACCCAAAAATGCCAACTCCACAGCATCGTTCCCCTCCTGCCATGCCAGCCCTTGGCTCTGTGGCTGCTGATTAACCCTGAGCCACCTGGCACTGGCAGAGGGTCCCTGTGCCAAACTCAGCTTGGCTGTCATCCCCAGAGCTTTATAATGATGTGCCTGTTCACAGATGCCTTGGATGTCCCTTTGGAGAGGAGAAGTAAGTGGCCTGGACAGAAATGTTGGGGGCACAGCATTGCAGGTGCCATTGCAGGGGCTGCAGCAGGGATGCTGCCCTGCCTGGGCACACAGGACTGGATCCCAAGGGGCCAAGGGTCTGCTGTGCCCCTCCCATGGGGATCACACTGCCTGTGTTTTCCCAGATCCCACAGGCTCCCAGATGGGTGGGTTTATTGCTCCCTGCAAATCAGGCATGTTGAAAAATCCAACCCCACTCCATGCTTCCCAGTGCCTCATTCTTCCTGGCAAATCCAAGAGCTGTGCTGCCATGTCCTTGTCTACTGAACATCAACCCATCCTGGTGCTCCTTGACTGTGAGCTGAGCTGCAGCTGTGGAGAATTCATCAGGCTGCCTCCACCTCCCAAATCCCTGGCTCCAGCAGTCCCTTCACTTGGTGTATGGAACTGCAAATCCTCTCTAATGATCAGTTGCATTTCTGGGCTCACTGGGCTCCATGGCAGAGCTTGGGGGTGGATTGGCTTTTCCTTTTTTTTTTTCAGAATAGCATGGTGGTTCTGCAGAATAGAAAGGGGGGGGAAAACCCTAAAAACCCATGGTTCAGAGTGGGATTTGAAAAGCTGCGAAAAGATGAAATGTTTTAGTTTAGAAATCTCGATCCTGTTATTTCAGCAGCCATGGGCTGAGCACCTCCTGTGCAAAGAGGAGGTGGCTGAGCCTCTCTCCCTCCCTCCCCTTTGTGTCCCTGCAGACAACGGCCCCACGGGGAACCGGCGCACCGGCACCGCCACCGTGTACGTGACCGTGCTGGATGTCAATGACAACAGACCCATCTTCCTGCAGAGCAGCTATGAAGTCAGTGTCCCCGAGGACATCCCAGCTGCCAGCAGCATTGTGCAGGCACGTGGCTCTTCCTCTGGGACCCTGGGGTGGGAGCTGGGGGTCCCCCACTCGCTGTGCCCTGACTGCGCGCTGCTGGAAACACAGCACAGGGATTTTCCCTCCCTGTCTGTTCCCTGGGACAGGGTGAGATGGGTTCTTGCTCATCCACTCCTCTGCCAGCCCAGGCTGGGAGTGCCAGGGAGAAGGCAGCAAAGAACAGGTGGAAATTAAGGAACTCACCCCATTTCTGCAGGGGGTGAGAGGAGAAGAGCCAAGCCCTGTGCTGGCGAGGCCTCTTTGGCTACATCCCTGCTTTCTCCCTCCTCCCAAGCAGAGATCTCCATGGGGAGGGAGCAGAGTGCCTGCAAAGAGATGCTCAGAGAGGGGGGAGAACCCTCAGAGAGGGAGAAAAGCATTTGGACTTTGCTTTCATGTTTGTGGCTCTTTGAGGGAGCGGTGGGCAGAGCTGAATGGCTCAGTGAGCACGGAATGAATGCGGGCATTCACACGGGCTCCCAGCATCCCTTCAAACCCGGGGCTCCTCTGGAGCAGGCACCAAAGGCTCTTTGCAGAGGGCCCTGGGAAGGCTCCCTCTGCCTTCAATACCTCTGCAGGCCCAGGCAAAGGGACAGCTTTGTCCTTGGCTGTGTGAGTCACCGGCAGAGAAGAAAGGAGCCTTTTGCCTCCTGCCACAAAAGGTTTGCTGGGAGCCCTGTGCCTGCTCCAGGCAGCCAGTCCCCAAGGGATCCTGTGGCTCCTCATCACCTGGTGGACCTGCTGCTCTGGGATCAGCACCAGTCTGCAGTCCCAGGATGGAGGTGTGTCCCTGCACAGGACTCCGAAAATTGAGCCAGTTTGGCAAATTGGAGGAAGGGAGGGAACTCGAGTCTGACTGGCAGCAAAGTGCCTGTTCTTAGAACCTGCTTCCCAAAAAGGGGGATGCCCTTGGAAGTCCATGGCAAAAGAGAGGAAGTAACTGGGGGAAGTTGTTTTTCCACAGAACAGCATGGAAGAGAAACAGAAATGAGCCATCAGCCAGCTTCAGTTTAATTCACATCTTCAGCGTGAACCATTTGTACAGAAGGTCTCTCCCTTCAATGCGTCCCCACATCCCCAGGAGAGAGTTTGTCGATGTTTCCCATCCCTTTCTCCCAAAACCAGGCAGAGCAGGGCCAGAGAGCAGGAATGGGAATGAATTGACCACAGCAACCCAGAGCCCACTAGGGATGGAGGGGGGTGACAGGGACCAGGCAGCACATGGGGGCAGAGCCTCCCTCCACCTGCTCCAGAGGATAACTCCACTAAGGATTGCTGTCTGTGGAGCAGGTTTGCCTCTCTTCAGGCAGCCAGGTTGCTCCCAGTCTCTTCCAGGCTGTTTGTTCAGGTGCAGCACAACTTGCACAATGTTTTCCAAAAGAAATGAAGCAGCAGGATTTTTGTTTTTGGACTGCCCGGTGGTAGCTGTGTGTGGGTGTAGTTTGGATGCCTTCACCTTCCCTGGCAGGAAGCAGTAACCTGGAAAGCATTTGAGAACCTGACATTGCAAAATCTCCTGTCACAGAGCCTGGAAATGAGCTGCTCAAAGGGTCTCTACTCAGGATACCAAGGGGTGCTTGAGAAAGGAGCCAAAAGCTTGGGAAGGAGGAGCAGGGCAAGATCACATTTTGGTGGACTCCATGATGTCCCAGTCCTGGCTGCTGGAGAAGCTCCTGGGACAGGCCAGGGGGCTCTGAGAGACCATCTGGCTCCTCCTGAAGCTGCTGATGGAGCCCCTCAGGGAGCCCAGAGGCTTCCAGAGCCTCAGCTGGGGCTGGCTGGCATCCATGGGGTGCTGGGGCAGCCACTCCTGGGGGCCCCAGAGGGACCGGCCCAGCGCCGGAGGGTGACAGAGGGTGACAAAGGTCAGGAGGGTGGCCAGCACCAGGAAGATGCAGACGAGCCCAACGATGATGGGCAGCCAGTCTGTCCCCTCAGGGGAGGTGGCACTGGGTGGCACTGGCTCCAGAAGCCCATGGAGAGGTGGGGTGGGAGACGTCCCATTGCCAGAGCTCATCTTCCCTGCAAGGTGACACAGAGCAGTGGCACAGGTGATTAGCAGGTGGAAGCTGGACAGACAGCCACCCTCTGGTGAAACTGATGGATTCTTGTCATGCCTTGATGTCCAGGATTCTCCCAGCCATGTTTTCAGTGGCACAGGGGGTGACAGGGGGTGTCCAACACGCCACAGAGGTGGGGTTTACACTTGCAAAGCACCACCCTGATCTGGGTGCAAAACCACCTGGCAAAGAAATCTACCACTATTTATGGCCTCTGGGAGGACACTTTCAGGGAGCACACACACATTGCATGAAGATTTTCTGGAAGAGATAAATATCCATGTACTACAGAAAGCTCAAAATCCTCCCCCTGAGTTGCTGAGGTTTGGTTCTCCTCTGTTTCCCAGAAATGTGGGTTTGTTGAATTAGCTGTCACTTGGGGTTTTTGTGATTATTCTCCCAAAGAAATTGGTCACTTGGTTTAGCCTGATAAGTCCCCATCAAGCTGTGGTATGTGCTAGCACTGTCTTTATTACTTTGCAAGGGTGAAGAGTAACACCCTCACCCTACTCATGCCAAAAATCCTCATGCCAGGCATTTTGCTGACCTGCTTTCAGGCTCAGACATGTCACAGGTGATACAAACCAGCCTCCCAACGTGCTGGCAGGGACAGCTCTTGCCTAACACCTGGTGGAGACTGTCCTCTCCTTTCCCCAGCAGGTCAGATCCTCCCAAGAGCATTTTGCACCTTTTCTTTGCTCACATGCCCACCCCCAGCCCCAGACAGGCTGTGCCAGAGGCTGGCATCTCTCCAGAGGGAGATGAGGGCTGGGGAAATCCTGTTTGTGCAATGCCCTGTGTGCTGGAGGTAAAGCTTTATTATCATTTATTATCCTTTCCTGTGGAGGTGTGGGAGAGCTGTCTGACTGCTCTGTGGCTGGGCAACCTCCTGGTAAACTGGGATTTGGATTGAGCCAATTTAAAACCAAGATCTCAGGAGGGGAAAGGCAGGGCTGCAGGGGCTGCTCTGGCAGAGTGACACAGGTGTGTGCAAGGCAGCAGCCAAACACTCACCATAAAACACTCCAAAAAGTGGAGAGAAGCCATCAGTGGCATGGTTTTCATCACTCAGGGTGTATCAGCCTGCTCAGAGCTTGGGGGTCTTCGGGGAGATGGTGCTGTTTCCATGGGGCAGAGCCAGATCTGTGCCTGGAAAATGGGAAATGCAAAATCCAATGGGTCAGGGCCAGGTCTGTGCCTGGAAAATGGGAAATGCAAAATCCAAAGGGTCAGGGCCAGGTCTGTGCCTGGAAAATGGGAAATGCAAAATCCAAAGGGTCAGGGCCAGGTCTGTGCCTGGAAAATGGGAAATGCAAAATCCAAAGGGTCAGGGCCAGGTCTGTGCCTGGAGAATGGGAAATGCAAAAACCAATGGGTCAGGGCCAGGTCTGTGCCTGGAAGATGGGAAATGCAAAATCCAATGGGTCAGGGCCAGGTCTGTGCCTGGAAAATGGGAAATGCAAAATCCAATGGGTCAGGGCCAGGTCTGTGCCTGGAAAATGGGAAATGCAAAATCCAGTGGGTCATTGTTTGAGAGGGTGAATCCCTGTGTGCATTGCAGACAGTTCCAGGATGGAGCTCTGCTCACCTCCTCCACACTGATGTTTTCACCTCTCTTCACCCCAAATGCATTTTTTTAATCCATAACCAGCTCTGTTCCTTCCCCTCAGCTTTGGGAACAGAGCAGCAATCCCAAGGACCCTCTGCTCCAGGGACAGGCTCCTCTGTGCTGCCCAGGCAGGGCTGCAGAGTCTCCCACACCACAGGCAGCCTGAAGCAAGGTTTCCAGGGCTACCTTAAAGCTGGCATTTACCAGCTGCAGGTGGTGACCTTGCATTGTTCCTTGAGAGCCAGCCAGGAGGCGTGGGCCATTCCTTCAGGCTCTTTCATTCCTTCAGGCTGGTTTTGCTCCCTTGCTTGTGGCTGCAGAGTTTGTCTTTTAAATTCACTTGACAGTGTTCCATAGAAACCCATCAGGAGGGATCACACTGGTGTTTTCCCAGGCTTTTTCTGGGAAAAACCAGAAAAAAAGCCATGCCCTGGTTCTCCTCACACCCAGCTCAGTTGGCAGAGCTTTCATGGCATTGCCAGTTCTCAGCATCACTGTCCCACCCAGGCTCCATATTCTTCATCCTGCTGGGTTAAAAGAGATTTTCCTGTCCTGGAAATCCTCCCCAGAGGTTCATCCCTGCCTGATCAGCTCCAAATGTGACACATCCCTGTGAGCACTCAGGCTCCAGCACTGGCCACGAGGCAGATGAGGATCAGAGGGGAAAAAAGAGAAAAGATAAAATGCCAGATAAAGATAAAAGTTAAAATACCCCCAAGAAAGGTGGAAAGGTAGGAAAAAAGAATGATTCTCATGCCTGAGCAGCACAGAGGGTTCTTCTGCCCAGCACCAGGCACTGCTCCCTGGCCTGGCCCAGCTGCCTGGTTTGGCAGTTTTTCCATCTGCTCTCCCTCCCTTTCCTCAAACTCCTGCAAAGAAAAGCCTGTGTTCAGGCACAGCTCCCATGAAAAGCAGCTCTCATTCCCTTCCCCAGCTTGCTTAGCAACACTTTTCCTGGAGCTCCCCAACTTTTCCCAGTGCACTAAATCTTTCCACGGAGGTGGAAAAGGAGGAGGTGATGCTGGGCAGGACCAACCTGACCCTCCTGGTTCTGTTCCCAGGGCTGTGAGTGATGCTGCTCCCCATCAGCCCCGCTGGTAAATGGCACAGCTGCCTCCACAGGACCTTTCCCGTCTCCCATCACCGGGGCTGGGAAGGGAGGAAAGATGCCTGACCCCATTTCCACCCCAAACTTTCCCTCTCCACCCATTTCCAGTGTTTTCCCCAGAAGGAGGGATGCCTGACCCCATTCCCACCCCAAATTTTGCATCCCCACCCATTTTCAGCTCTTTCCCCAGAAGGAGGGATGCCTGACCCCATTCCCACCACAAATTTTGCATCCCTACCCTTTTTCACCACTTTTCCCAGAAGGAGGGATGCCTCACCCCATGCTCACCCCAAACTTTCCATCCCCACCCATTTTCACCATTTTCCCCAGAAGGAGGGATGCCTGACCCCATGCCCATCCCAAATTTTGCATCCCCACCCATTTTCAGCTCTTTCCCCAGAAGGAGGGATGCCTGACCCCATTTCCACCCCAAATTTTGCATCCCCACCCATTTTCAGCGTTTTCCCCAGAAGGAGGGATCCCTGACCCCATTCCCACCCCAAACTTTCCTTTCCCACCCATTTTCACCATTTTCCCCAGGAGGAGGAATGCCTGACCCCATTCCCACCCCAAATTTTGCATCCCCACCCATTTTCAGCGTTTTCCCCAGGAGGAGGGATGCCTGACCCCATTCCCACCCCAAATTTTGCATCCCCACCCATTTTCACCATTTTCCCCAGGAGCAGGGATGCCTAACTCCATTCCCACCCCAAACTTTGCATCCCCACCCATTTTCAGCGCTTTTTCAGGGCAGCATCTCTGCAGCCAGGGGTCTGTCTCAGCCCTGGGGGTGACCTAAGGAGCTGGCAATGGCTTTGCCGAGGGGGTTTGGGCTCCCTACCTCTCAGCAGCTCTGCCTCCCGCGCTCCGGTGCTTTGCCGCCGCTCCCACCGCGCTCCGCCGGCTGCCAGCCCCCTCCTCCCTTTGGGGAGGGTGGGACAGAGGTGGCAGCCGGGTGGGGACAGCCGGAGCCAGCAAAGCCACGGGGCCTGAGCCCCTTCCCGGCGCTGCAGTGCCCCGGAGCTGTGTCCCGCTGGGGCCGAGCCCCCTGGCATGCGTTTCCACGGGATTTGTCCCTGTAGGATGAGTGAATGGTGCAGTCGGTGGCTGAGCCCCCGTGGTAGGAGGGCTGACACCTGCTCTCCACATGCCTGTTCCCCATTTTCCCAGAAAATCAACTTTTTTCCCATTTTTTATTGCCCCTGCTCATCCTTTTCTGACCCCTTTCCCCCCAGGGCTGTGACAGGCTGGCTGTGCCTGCAGCCTGCTCTGCAGCAGAGGGATAAAAGAGGCTGGAGCTCAGCTTGGCTGCACCAGGTGCTTTCCACCTGCAGCACAAAGAGCTTTTCTCCCACTGCTTGCCCTGCAGTGCCACTGCTTTTCCAAGCTTGGGACAGTTTGTTAAAGTACCACCTTTCCTTTGGGACCTCAGCAGGTCAAACCAGCAGCAGCCAAGCTTTCCTCAGGCTGCAGGCTGGCAGGAGCATGCCTTGATTTAATGAAAACTCCTGAT
Source organism: Molothrus ater (assembly GCF_012460135.2). Lineage (NCBI taxonomy): Eukaryota > Metazoa > Chordata > Aves > Passeriformes > Icteridae > Molothrus > Molothrus ater. Next base: position 2,171,050 of record NC_050485.2, on the reverse strand, counting down.
TTTAATAAAAAACAAATGCCTGGGCTGACCCATGTCCCCTAGTTTATGTAGCAGAGCTTCAGGCTCGGGGTGAGCTGGGAAGAGGATGGCCCAAGGGCTGTTTGCAAGGTGCAGGTGGCTCATCCTGAAATGCACTCTCCTGGGCACAGTGGGGCAAGGAGTGGCACAAAAAGCTGAAAAGTTTTGCCTCCCATCGCTTTGTTTTCCCTGCTCTGGCTACATGATAGCTTTTCCCTGTGCCATGCCAAGGCAGCTGCTCTGCCTGGGCATCGCTTGCCTGCTGTTGTGGGGCCCATCCCATCCCATCCCATCCCATCCCATCCCATCCCATCCCATCCCATCCCATCCCATCCCATGGGACAGGAGACAGCCCAGCTCTGCCTCAGGGAGCCCAGCAGGTGAAAGTGCTGCTTTGGGAGGGAGAACTCCCCCCTGTGAAAGGAAGTTCTTGGTGGAATATGGAATAATCCACAAGCGAGGTATAAACTGGTCTGGGACAGAGGAAAGAGCATGTGTGTGAAAAACGTCAATCACTTGTTTTTAAAAGTTTAAAAGTTTAATAGTAATAAAATTGTTTTAAAAATAGTAATATAATTAGAGTAATAATAATTTGGACAAATTGAATTAGGACAATATGAGACAATAAATACAAAGAGTTACAGACAGTCCAGGTACCTTTTCTGGGCAAAATAAGCCCGAAAAAGGACCCACGTTAACAGAGGATTAACCCTTAAAAACAACAGCCTGTTGCATATTCATACACCTCATCCATGATGCATAAATTCCATTCAAACACAGGATTCTGTCTGGGCAGTGTCAGCTTCTTCCTCTGAATCCTGACAGCGCCTTCGAGGCAGGAAGAAGTTCGTTTCTTCTGATAAGGAGGCAATAAATTCTCTTTCTCTGAAAGATTCAGGTGTCCTATGGCTGCTATCTCAGTGCAAGTCCTTTCTTTACAAAAAAAATATCCTACATAGCACAGTTTCTATTTTAACATTTTTATAACCTAAAACTATATTTAACACACTACTTAAGAGAATTAATACAGCATCACTTTCTAACACAACCCATATAATATTCATTTGAATATTTGCAGAAAAGCCAATCATAAAATACACATTTTTCACAATGTGTGGGCACAGGGATGAGAAATCCAGATAGAGGTCAGTATTTTCCAAGTTTTCTGCTGATACAGGGGGGCTTGGTGGAAGGGAACAAGAGCAATTCAAGGTACCTCAAAACCACATTTCAGAGGAGCATCTCTGACTCCTGCAAGCTGTGTGGGGCTGGGGGTGAAAGCCCTCGCTGTTCCCACTGCATGTGCACCCTTTGCAGCAACCTTTCCTCTTCCCTGCATAAATCTGGATGCAAACCTTCCTGGGAAAAAGAAACTGCTGGGTAGTATTGTGAGATGAGGCAGAAGATGCCTGGCAGAGGGAAGCAGGGAGATAATAAAGGCTCAGGCATTCCCTGCATCCTGCCCCTGGTGATTTGTGGGCAGCCACGCTGCAGTCGAGCTGTGGGTGCTCTGTGGGGAGTGGGTTTTGCCAAGAAAAGATGCAAAGAGTCGATGCCAGCTGGACTGGGAGCCCTGGCCCTGCTGCTCACTGCCAGGTCCCGCTTCCCAGCTGCTGGCTGCTGGCTGGGGTTTGGGGAGAGCACTGCAGTCTTGTTCGGTGACACCAGAGGGGAGCCGTGCCTTGGTTTTCCCGGGGCGGATGGCAGACCCGCTCCCTGCCGTGCCCCAGAGCCTGGGGCTGCTCCACCCTGCTCAGGGGCTCACAGGGATGCTCTGGGCTGGTTGCATTCATGTTGCCTTTGGCAGTTTTTCCACGTGCTGCTGCTTGGGTGATTCACCAGGATGCCATGGGCTGTGCGCCCACCAGGCACAGGAGCAGCTCCCCCTGCCCAGCTCAAATCATCCCAGTAAAGCTCCATCCCTGCCACTGGGACAAGCATTGGAATGCAGGGTAGGATTGATGGAGGCATCTCCTCCAGCACACAGAGCTGTGGGATTTGTGAGGTGGTCCTGAGGCTCCAATCCAGCAGCCAAGGGCTCCTGAGCCCACTGTCCCTGCTGCCCAATGACGAGGGCCGGGTAACTTAACTTTGCTTTGTATTTGGTAAGCTCCCCAGCTCAGGTGGAGGAGAAGGATATCCAGCTTTGGCAAGGTAGGAGGACTCATCCCAGTCTGGAATTCTCTGCCCTTGACTTCTGCTCCTCTGCTTTTCTCATGAAGGTGAAAGCCACGGATGCGGACGAAGGCATTAACGGGAGAGTGTGGTACAGGATTGTCAAGGGTGAGTCCAGGTGCCCCTTCCTGCATCAGGGAGTTTGTCCAAGGCTCTACCCAGCCTCAGGAGGCTGAGCTCACCATCCTTTTGCACTTTGGAGCCCACAGAACCATTCCTCCCAGCCCTAAGCAAAATTGAGCTTTAGGGCTCATTGCTGGGGAATGCTTTGTCATGGATGGACAGCTAGATAGAATCCTAAAATCCCATAATGGTTTGGGGGGTAAGGGACCTTAAAGTTCACCTCATTCCAACCCCCTGCCATGGGCAGGGACACCTTCCACTACTACCCCGGTGTGCTCCATGGCCTTGGACACTTCCAGGGATGGAGCAGCCACAACTCCTCTGGGCAGCCTGTGCCGGGGCCTCCCCACCCTCACAGGGAAGGATATCATTCCAATATCCCATCTATCCCTGCCTTCATTCAGTCTGAAGCCATTCCCACTGGTCCTGTCACTCCAGGCCCTTGTCCCAGGTTCCTCTCCAGTTCTCTTGGAGTCCCTTTAGGCACTGGAAGGGGCTCTAAGGTCTCCCCAGAGCCTTCTCTCTTCTCCAGCCTGGATCCAGAGCAGAGCTGCTCCAGCCCTCAGAGCATCTTTGTGGCCTCCTGTGGGCTCACTCCAACACATCCACATTTTTCTTATTTGATGCCATTCTGTAGCTCCTCCTGGCCTGACCCAGGGCCAAATGCTGATGCAGCTGAATCTGATGTAGCCAGAAGTTGAAGTTTTGCTCAATAATCTCCCTCCAAAAGAGCCTCCCAGGGAGGGCTCAGTGCATCACCAGGATGGGTGTGGAGGCAGTGGGCAACATCCCTGTCGTTTTTTCCCCATTTCCAGGAAACGAGCACAACCACTTCCGCATCAACCCCAGCACGGGGCTGGTGATGCGAGGGGTGCGGCACCTGGACAGGGAGCAGAACTCCTCCCACGTGCTGGAGGTGGAGGCCTACAACACGGAGCAGGGGCCCATGAGGAGCTCCGTGCGGGTGAGGAGCTCGCACAGCCGATTGCGCAAAACGCTCGCACGCTTGGTCCTTTCCAGCAGCTGGACAGGAAATTGGAAAGATCTGGCGTGGCATGTCTCTGGGGGCTGCTCATGGCTAGAGAAGAGCTTGTGGGTGGGGAGTGGTTTGATTTTTCTTTTTTCCTGTGGTGTTTCGGTGCTGCTGAGGGGTGCACCAGTCACTCGGAGGGAGCCCTGCTCGCTCGGTGAGATGCAGCTCTGCTGTTGGGAAGAGAAGCTGAGCCTCAGCATGCTGAAAACTCTGTGTCCTGGCCAGGCACTATTTAAATTATCCAGGAGCCAGTGGTGACAGTCTTCAGCTGCAGCACAGCCGCTTCCCACGGCTCCCACAAACCCAGCCCTCCATCTATTTTTAGACCCACTGCTGGGGTGGGCTCTGGCTGAGTGTGAAGTGCCCCCAGCACCAGCAGCAAGCAGAAAACCAGGAGAAGGAAATGTGTTCCCTGGGGAAACAGCACTGAACTTGGAGCAAAAATTTCCCAGCGAGTCTCTCTGTTGCAAGGTCTCCAGGGGTCTGATCAGGGGATCCCAGAGGATGGAGGAATTGATGTACCCAGTGTGCCTCCTCCCTAGCAGGGAAAGGCTGACTCACCACAGGATCTAAAGGTTTAAGTCAGATTTAAACATCACAGGTTTAAATCTGTGATGTTAAACCCTTTGTGTTCATTCTCCAACCCGTTGTGTTTGTAGAAGAGGTGTCTTGGTTTGGAAAGCCAGGAGTCTGCTAAGGAAGGCAGGAGCCTCCCCTGAACTGGAGAATGTGAACCCTCCCCACCCCTCTGAATTGTTATAAATTTTAAATTAAGGGGCTCTCAGGCAAAAATATGGGAACAGGAAATAACAGTTCTTTCACAGGGAAAGGGGAAAAATAAAAGGATAAAATAAACAATGCAGTACACTAGAACAACACTGACAGAGTCAGAACCCAACCTGACACCCTGTGGGTCAGGGTGTTGGTGGCAATCCCATTGGAAATGTGGCTGCAGCCCTCCTGCAGTGTCAGGGGTGGTTCTGCTGGAGCAGGGGGTCCTGTAGAGAAGGATGAGTTCTTCCTCTGAAGATCCAGGGGAAGGAGAGACAGCTGCTGTTCCTCTGGGGAATCCCGTGGAGAAAGCCGTGCTGGTGTCTCAAAACCTCTGGATTCTATCTGGGTAGCAATGCTTGGCTCCTCCCTCTGGGCAGAGCATCTCCCAATGGGATGTTACAGTTCTTATCAGCCATGCAGGGACATTCAATAGCTGTTATCAGCAGATGTCCCCTCCCAGGGAGGTGTGAATGTGGTCACTCAAAGAGAGAGATCAGGCAAACTGCCCACTTGACAAAGATAATCTGCCATACAGATGGGAATGAAAAACATCTTGCATTGCAATTTTCAACAAGAGGTTATCACAGGATCATGGAACGGGTTGAGTTGGAAGGGACCTTCAATCCCCCTTAGTTCCAACCCCTCTACCATTGTCAGGGACACCTCCACTAGCCCAGGTTGCTCTGAGCCCTGTCCAGCCTGGCTTTCAACTCTGAAATGTTTCTCGATGAGCACCACCAAGGGTTGGTTCTCCAATCTCACCCAGTTCATGTGTGGTTTCTCCGTGGCTTCCCAGGTGATCGTGTACGTGGAGGACGTCAACGACGAGGTGCCGGTGTTCACCCAGCGCCAGTACAACCGCCTGGGGCTGCGGGAGACGGCGGGCATCGGCACCTCGGTGGCAGTGGTCCGGGCCACCGACCGAGACACAGGTGGGAAGGGCGGGTGGGAAACACCCAGTGTGGGGAGGGCAGTGAGATCAGCCACCACACGGATCCTTATGGCCCCTCTGCCCACAGAGCTGGCATTGCCCCTGAGCAAGGCAGCACGGGCCGGATAGCCCAGCCCCTCCTGGGGACAGAGTGTCTGAATCCTGTTTTTTGCAGGGTGTGAGAATCTACAAAATCAGAGGGTTTTGGGAAAGCTGCAAAAGGCAGGCCTCAGAGACAGCAGAACTCTGATTGGAGCCAAGCAGCAGCCATGAGATTGGTCAGCAGAAAAATTATTTAAACTGTAGAAAAGCAAGGACAAATAGAACAATGGTCTGTGTATTAACACTTGTCTAGAATAACTCCCTAAGGTGCAGAAAAGTTTATCTAGCAAGATATTAGGAAGGCTAAAGCTTAATAATCGAGCTCTGTGTGTTGTGTTTTAAGGCTTACAAGTAGGTATTCAAAATAAGCAAGCATTGTTTTAACCAAAGGTACGTGTGCTTATGGTGATTGGATAGAATTACTGTCAATGTGCTTTTGCTTTGTGTGATTGGTCAAGAAACTTATAAAGTAAGTTGTAACATTAAGTTCTTGGTCTGCTGCCTGGGATGTGAGCTGCTGGCATCTTCCCATTGTCATAACCATGGAATGAGAGTGATGCTGGAAAATCAAACAGCTCAAGGCACGTTCCACAGCAGCCCCTGTCCCATTTGTGATTTGTACACAGACCCCGGCTGGCGACAAGTGCCCGAATACCCAGGCCGCTCGTAGCCGTGGCTACCTTAGCAAGCTTAGTGGATTTCAGCTCTTTAGTGATTATCAGCTCTTAGCATTCCAGATCTTTGCTTGCTTGCTAAGGTGCCTGGTGGGCTAGAGGGAGAAGCAGATAAGAGAGGAGAAGAAGAAATCGTCCTGGTGGTTCCACAGCGATGGTTTTATTGAGGGGTCTGTGAAGGCTTCCAACAATGACTCTTCTTCTGCCAAATGGGCTAAAACAGACCCTTTTTATAGGGTATAGAAACCTTTTCTATAGGTTTTTAGAGGGATCCAAACTTGTCCAATAGTAGGGGTTAGGGGAAAGTGACCTATGGGGTTACAGAGATAAGCTGGGGTCCGAGAGGCAGAAGATAGGAACTTATTTTGCTATCTCATCATGACTCAGCAATTCCTACTGTTAAGTCTCAGCCCTCCATGGAGCCCTAGCCAATTCCATAGAGTCTGCTACAGGTCCTGGCTTGGCTGGGCTGAAATCCCGTGGGATGGGCTCTGCTGCAGGGAGGTGGTATCAGTGGTGTTGCCTCCTCGGGGTGCTTGGTGCAGCCAGCACCTCCAGATCCTGCTCCCTCCCCAGGGAACGGGGGCCTGGTGAGCTACAGAATCGTGTCGGGCGCGGAAGGGAAGTTCGAGATCGACGAGAGCACGGGGCTCATCACCACCATAGAGTACCTGGACTACGAGACCAAAACCAGCTACCTGATGAACGTCTCTGCCACGGACCAAGCACCCCCCCACAACCAGGGCTTCTGCAGCGTGTACGTCAGCCTGCTGAATGAGCTGGACGAGGCCGTGCAGTTCTCCAACAGCAGCTACGAGGCCGTGATCATGGAGAACATCCCCCTGGGCTCCGAGGTGCTCCGCGTCCAGGCGCGCTCCATCGACAACCTCAACCAGATCACCTACAAGTTCGACCCCAACACCAACCCCCAGGCACTCTCCCTCTTCAAAATCAATGGGATCACGGTAAGCAGCCACAGCACGGTCCCTCCTGGTTTTTTTGGGCAATGTGAGCTTTGGTTTTGGTGGCCAGCACAGCTGCTGCTCATGCTTGGCAGGGAGTGATCACGGTCAAAGGCCAGGTGGACCGAGAGAAAGGGGATTTCTACACCTTGACAGTGGTGGCTGATGATGGAGGACCGAAGATTGACTCCACAGTGGTGAGTAGCTTCTCCCAGCTTCCCCATCTCGCTTTCCCAGGACAGCCTGTCCTAGCTGAGTTTTCTGCTCCAGCTACTCCAGCTTCCAGGAACCGTGTTTTGGGGGGAAACCTGCTAAAACAGTTTTGAAGGAGGTAAATTTAGGGCCCTTGAAATACTCCACGGTGGTTTGTGTTTCAGAGGGTTATATTTAGCAGTTTCACAGGCAGCCAAGCAGGGGGTGATTTGCATTTCTCTGCTGGGTTCTGGACCAGCCCACGGGTGCTGATGGCTCTGCTCTCCACACAGCACCGTGCTCTTGTCTGAACCTCTCCCAGGGTGAGGGGCAGATATGCCAACCTCAGCTAGGAAAAACAAAGGGATGTCCCAACACTGTAGCCTCCAAATCGCTGCAGAGGGGTACCCATGACCCCTGGCACTGCTGTGGTAGGATGCAGGGTTAACCCACACTTCCTCATCCCTCGCTAACTACTCATTGTTTGTGTTCTCTGTTTCTCCCTCTGCTTTCCTCCAACAGAAGGTAAGCCTGCTGGAGACCAGAATCCCTCCCAGGGTGCACACTGAGCTCAAGGAAGGACTGGGATGGATGTCCCACCAGCACCAGCCTCCCTGCCACCCCCAGGATGTGAGGCAGCCCCGTGAGCCCCTCTGCTGCTGCCGAGCAGGATCCCTGATCCGGCTCCTGATCCGGCGCTTGGGACAGCAGCTGCCGGATCTGCCTCAGTGGCTGAATGAGCTCTCCCTGCTCCTGGCTCTGTGTTTTGAATCCAGCAGCAACAATAAGTAAATCACCCCAGGGCTCACAGCTCTCTCCCCAGCTTCCTCCCGGGATGTTGTCGCATTCAGCCTGGCCGCACCTGGGAGCTTGGGGCACCCATAAATAAATCCCCGGGAACAGAGAGGCTCTTCCTCTCTCATCTCTGTGTTGCCCTGCAGCACTTGGATTGCAAACTCGATGAGAGCATTTCCTCTGCCTAACTGTGGCTAAGGTAGCCAGGTCCCCTCCGAGCATCTCGTGCTCATGTGCCTTTTTCCAGGAGGGAGCTCAGGTCTCCTCCACACCCAGCTTGCCCTGGTTGAGTTAAACACACTCAGCTCTGCCTTCTTTGTGCCCGTTGAGCTTTAGAGCAAATCCTGCCTGACCCTGCTGCTGTGAGCATGGATGAAATCACTGCTAGTGAAAAGTTTAGCAGGAAAGAGTCACCCTGCAGCAGCTCGAGCTGCTCTGTGCCTGGCTATTTGGAGGATAAAAACCAGAGGGTGGGCAAGGGTCTGGCTCCTGTCCATACCCTGAGCCCCGTGCCCCCTCACAGGTGACCATCACAGTCCTGGATGAGAATGACAACAGCCCCCAGTTCGACATCACCTCTGACTCGTCTGTCAGCGTGGCCGAGGACAGCGCCGTAGGCAAGAGGGTGGCCCTGGTGCTGGCCCGAGATCCAGATGCAGGCAGCAATGGCCAGGTAGGGAGGGACACATTTGGATGATGCTCTTACACACGTGGTGTGATTCCTGGGGTTTTCCTGTGCAGGGCCAGGAGATGGACTCAATGATCCCTTCCAACTTCTCTGAAGCTGTGTGTGGTGTTTCACTGACACAGAAATCCCCCTGCCAGCATCCTCCCAACCCCTTCCCTCTGCATCCCTGTGAGAGCAAACTCTGGTCATTAAGGCCAGGTTTTGGGGGTGTTGTGCAGTGAGTGCCAAGAGTCCTCAGGCAAGGCAGCAGGAGAGGTAAAGCATTGTCCTTGGGCTGTCTGGGGCAAAGAGCTCTGTGGGACAAGTGTCAAAAGCAGCCCTGCAATCTGAAAACCAGCTGTGGCCTCTCCCGCTGTGGGGGCCAGCAGCAAAGTCCTTGGCAGGCTGAGCAGGAAGCTCTCTGACATTTGGTATTTTCATTACCCTGCAGACAAGCATTAATGAGGTCCTATCACCCTTAATAACAGAAATTGCTGGCAGCATGGGAGCTGCCAGGGGGGTTGGCCCTGTTTGCTTTGGGGTGGCTGCAATAACCCAGCACACCTGTGACTCCCACTACGTTGGACCTTTTCAAAAGTTGGGGGGATGCTGGATTTCTTTTTGTAGGGTCTCCTTCCCCTTCCTCCTCCTCAGCATCACCCTGCCTGCCCTGGTTTTGTTTCCCTGTGATGGTTCCAGGTGACTTTCTCTCTGACATCGGGGAATATCGGCCGTGCTTTCGAGATCCGTACCACCAACAGCACCTACGGCGAGGTGTTCGTGGCACGGCCGCTGGACCGGGAGCTGCTGGATCACTACACCCTACGGGTCAGCACCAAACCACCCCCTCACCCCATGGTTTGAGCACCGAGGCTGTTTTGCTTGGAGCTGTGAGCTTCAAAATAGCACTTTTCCCCTCGGAAATCCACCCCTGACTGCAGATCCAAGCGTCAGATGGCGGCGTTCCCCCCCGGAGGAAGGAGCACATTCTGCGGGTGAACATCCTGGATGTCAATGACAACCCCCCTGTCATTGACAGCCCCTTTGGCTACAACGTCAGCGTGAGCGAGGTGAGCACCCAGATCCTCCCCTTCCATCCTCCCAGGGGCAGCTCTGACCACAAGGCAGGTGGGGACAGTGCAGTGTCCCTTGCAAGCATTACCTTGGGTCATTTAAGGCTTGGTGACCCCGTGCAAACCTCATCTTTGGCCATTTGATGGTTGGCATCCCCTTGCTAACATCACCTTGGGTTATTTAAGGGTTTTGCCATGAAAAACTCATCTTTGGTCACTTGATGGTTGGTATCCCCTTGCAAACCTCACCTTGGGTCATTTAAGCATTAGTGACCTCATGCAAACCTCATCTGTGGTCATTTGATGGTTGGTGTCCCCTTGCAAACCTTATCTTGGGTCATTTAAGGGTTGTTATTTGATGGTTGGTGTCCCCTTGCAAACCTCACCCTGGGTTCATTTAAGCATTAGTGACCTCATGCAAACCTCATCTTTGGTCATTTGATGGTTGGTGTCCCCTTGCAAAGCTCACCTGGAGTCATTTAAGGGTTGCTGACCCCGTGCAAACCTCATCTGTGGTCATTTGATGGTTGGTGTCCCCTTGCAAACCTTATCTTGGGTCATTTAAGGGTTGTTATTTGATGGTTGGTGTCGCCTTGCAAACCTCACCTTGGGTCATTTAAGGCTTGGTGACCCCGTGCAAACCTCATCTTTGGTCATTTGATGGTTGGTGTCCCCTTGCAAAGCTCACCTGGAGTCATTTAAGGGTTGCTGACCCCATGCAAACCTCATCTTTGGTCATTTGGTGGTTGGCATCCCTTTGCAAACCTCACCTTGGGTTGTTTAGGGACCAGTGACCCCTTGCCATCCTCACTGTGGGTGATGTAAGGCTTGGTGACCCCTTGAAAGCTCTCACTGGTGATGTACTCCTCGTTTTGGGCTAGGAAAAAGCTCTATGAGCAACTTCATCCCCTGAGGCTGCAGGGACCAGCCGGAAGGAGAAGTGGCTACACGCCCATGGAAATGCCACCAAAGTGACACAAGAGACGGTGCCGTGCAGAATAAGAATGGCTTTCAGGAAGCAGCTTAGCAAGGGCCAGATAATTAAGCAATAAAACACAATCAGGCATGAGAAAAGACAACTTATTTCCTGACAGTTTAATTCCTGCACTGAGGCAGGGGGGAAATCTCAATTTGGTGATGAAAAATGAAATATGAATAATAGCCAGTGCCACTTAGCTGTGAGGAACTGCTGCTCCTGATTTATAGCTTAGCATTAAGGATATTGCCCTGTTAAGGTTTTCTTATCTATTCAATACATGTTCAGAGCAGGTTGAAGAACAGAATTTCTGTTTTGATTTTCCCCATAATGGGACTATCCAAAAATAATTAGCTGAGCTCTGGGTCTATTACACAGCCTTCACCTCTGCTCACACTGGGGGTTTTATGCTCTTCCAGGCTCTGCCAGACTAGATAAGACCCAATGTGCAGCTTTCTGCTGAGCTGCTGGGTGTTGGGGCAGTGAGTCTGGAGCCTCAAACACATCAGTGCCCTCTCCATATTAGAATTACATTATTATTTAGTATTGGTATTTACCAATATAGCAGACAGGACATGCTTTGGCTTCTCTGGCCTTGCTGCTGAACCAAATAGGGGCAAAGTGGTGTTTCACCCCAGAGACACTTTTGGCTGGCTGGGTGTGTCGTGTTTCACCCCAGAGACACTTTTGGCTGGCTGGGTGTGTGGTGTTTCACTCCAAGGACACTTTTGGCTGGCTGGGTGTGTGGTGTTTCACCCCAGAGACACTTTTGGCTGGCTGGGTGTGTGGTGTTTCACCCCACAGACACTTTTGGCTGCCTGGGTGTGTGGTGTTTCACCCCACAGACACTTTTGGCTGGCTGGGTGCTGCAGCTGAGCACGTGGAGACAAGTCCAGGCCTGCAGGAGCTCTGGTGGTGGTGGGATGGAGCTTTCCCCCATAACAGGGGCTGCTCCTCAGGTTTCCTGCTGGTGGAGAAGCTTTAAGGCAATGGTGAAGGAAAGGAGTCAGTTCTGATGGAGGGTTTGGATCCAGAGCTTTATTCTGGCCCACAGGCCTCTGAATCCAGAGCAGAAGCAATCCAGAACTGCCGGAGCACATGGTTGCTCACCCTTTTACCCCGGGGAGAGGGGCAGGGAAGGGGTAGGGAGCCACCAAGCAGGTACAGGAGGGGAGGTCTCAAGGGACAAAGGACACTTGGATGGCCCAATGCCCCCCAGGGGTAGAGGGCATCCTTTGAATCTGCCAATCACTCGATGCCCTTCTGGAATGACAGGATTGACAGGCAGTGCTGGGCAGGGGTCAGGGTGGGGAAAGGAGGGATGATTGACACACCTGGGAGGGAATCTTCAGGGGAAGAACTTGGGGTTCTGAAGTAAACCATCACACCACAACAAATGAAGGCCAGTGGGATTTAAGTCTCCTATCTCCGCAGAACGTGGGCGGCGGCACGGCGGTGGCCCAGGTCCGCGCCACCGACCGCGACATCGGCCTCAACAGCGTCCTCTCCTACTACATCACCCGCGGCAACGAGGACCTGACCTTCCGCATGGACCGCGTCACCGGCGAGATCGCCACGCGGCCCTCGCCGCCCGACCGCGAGCGCCAGAGCTTCTACAGCCTCGTGGTCACCGTGGAGGACGAGGGCACCCCCTCCCTGTCGGTGAGACACCAACATGGGGGCAGGATGGGCTGGGCAGCGCTGGGGGAGCCAGCTTGGAATCGAGCGTGGGGTGTGAAAAGGCACAGGGTGTGGTGTTTTGGGGACTGGGGAGAGCTTGGCACTCAGTTTGGGGTGTGAAAGGGGAGAAAAGGCACAGGATGTGGTGTTTTGGAGACTGGGGAGAGCTTGGCACTGTATGGGGTGTGAAAGGGGAGAAAAGGCACAGGATGTGGTGTTTTGGGGACTGGAGTGAGCTTGGCACTGTGTGGGGTGTGAAAGGGGAGAAAAGGCACAGGATGTGGTGTTTTGGGGACTGGGGAGAGCTTGGCATTGAGTGTGGGGTGTGAAAGGGGAGAAAAGCACAGGGTGTGGTGTTTTGGGGACTGGAGTGAGCTTGGCACTGTATGGGGTTTGAAAGGGGAGAAAAGGCATAGGATGTGGTGTTTTGGGGACTGGAGTGAGTTTGGCATCGAGTGTAGCATGTGAAAGGGGAGAAAAGGCACAGGGTGTGATGTTTCAGGGACTGGGGCAAGCTTGGCACTGTGTGAGGTGTAAAAGGGGAGAAAAGGCACAGGGTGTGGTGTTTTGGGTACTGGAGTGAGCTTGGCATTGAGTGTGGGGTGTGAAAGGGGAGAAAAGCACACAGTGTGGTGTTTTGGTGACTCGGGGTCCAAACCTGCGGTGCACAGATTTGGTTCGGTCTCCTTTGATGCTTGGTTGTGCAAACTTCCCTCACAGTTCAGCAGGCCTCATCCCCCATCTCCAAATGCAAAAAATAAGAGTATCCCTATGGGGAGGTGTGCTGGCTGCTGCTGCCTGCTCACGGGGTGCTGGGTCTGGAAGGGACTCCAGGCATTGCCCTCCCATCTCAGCACTGGGAGTGGCTGGAGCAGCAGCTCAGCCTCAGCTCCGTTCACCACTGATGGGCGTGTCTGCTGAGGCCTTGTGAATGAGAAGAGCTCTGGTGGTTTTGAGGGCCTGGAGTGCCAGGACAAGGGGGAATGGCTTCAAACTGAGAGGGAGTTGATATGAGACACTACCCATCATCCCATGGTCTGGGGAAGTGACTGTCTTGCTTGGGTCCTTGTTTGTGCCTCTGAGGATGGCTCAAAAAGTCAAAAGAGCAAACATCATGTGGGCCATTTTCCAGCTCTGAGTCCCTTCTAACCCCAGGTCTCTGCAGAGAGGTGAGTGAGTGCCCAGGGACACAAATGGTGAGATGAGCTGACACCTCGTGTGACACTCTGCCGTCCTTCCTCTCCCCCACCTCCACCTGCTATCTCTCACCATCTCTCTGCTCTGCCTACAGAGTCTGCCTGCAAAGCCCTGCTCCACATTTTGATGAATCAGGTGGAAGCCAGCAGTGCAAGCGGTGGCTGTGATTCTCACCTCAGGCTTTGCACTGTCAGCTCCTCCCTCCCACTTGGTTCACACTCCAGCTTCTGCACCACCATCTTTTCCATTAGTTGCACTGTCACTGAGGCTCAAACCCAGCTAAGTCACTTCCCCAGAGTGAGGGAGGGCTGTGCTGTGGCTGCAGCACACGATGCCACCAGCTCCTCCTTGTCCCTGTCACCGTGGATGTGGGACACTGATCCTGGTGTGCTGAGCTGGCAAATCCCATTGCCATGGCAATGGCTGCTTCCCTTCCCTGTGCCAGCAGGGACAAGTGGCACAGCTCATCACCCCCCGCTGCCCAGGCAGTGTCCCAGCAGCCCTGCCTGTCCCCACAGGCTCTGCTGTGTGCCCACCATGTCACGAGCACACGTTCTGCCAGCAGCAACAATCCAAAGCCAGGCACACAAAGTGCCCAGTGACCCAATTCCTGAGTGGGGAGAGGAGCTTTGGCCCCTCTCAGAGCTCAGGGACACTCAGCTCTTGTCAAAGGCGTGTTGCTGGGTGCCTGCTGGCCTCATGCCTGCCTGGGGAAATGATGTCTGTCAGGGCCTTGCTGCCTGCCAGAAACCGGGGCTTTCACAAGGAGCTCCAGGCTGGTGCAACAATGCACAAAAGGGGGTGATTGTCTGTAATTTGTACATCCATCCATCCAAGGTTTGGCCTTGTCTGCATGGGAGAGGCAGAGGAGACAGAGCTGGGAGAGGACTGGGAAGTCCTCACTGGGAAGTGGTGATCTGGGATGCCCAGGACAGCAAGGGAGCAGCAGGGAAAACTGGCCAAGAGGAATCTCTCAGGAGCTGGAAATGTGGGAACAAAAGGATAAAATGCTGCTGATAAAACAATAATATTTTCATTTAAAAAAGCATTGCAGGAGGAAAAAAACCTTCACAAGCTGGTGAGCTGGAGCTGGAAGGTGTGTGGGAATTGCAGGAGCCACCTGGGCACTGTCTGACCCTGGGGCAAGCCAGCAGCTGCTCCTCCCCAAGGGCTGGCCCTGCTCCAGAGTGGTTGGGAGCTTCCTGCAGGAAAATCTCTGCCCAAGGAAGGTGCAGCACCCCTGAGCACTGGGACAGAATCCTGTGGCATCCACAGCCCCAGGCACTGCAAGGCAGGGTGGATCCTCACTGCCCAGATGTTGTCTTGCAGCTGGGTCACCTTCACCATGAGCATCTGTGTCATCTTCTCCATGGAATTGGGGTCTGAGGTGGGGACCCAGCACCTCTGTGCCAAGATTCTTGCTCCAGAATGCATGGAAGCCTGGGAAGATGTTTATTCTCTCTCCCAGAAGCTTTAGTTTTCCTTCTCGAGGGAAAACTGATGCCACTCAGTGCCCCACCATGCCCCACCAGAGCCTCTGGCAGAGCTTAGCTCAGCCTGCAGCACCAGGTATCCCAACAAATGGGGTTCCTGCCACACAGAGCCAAACCTGTTTCCAACAAAGCTTGGTTCTGTCATCAGGCAGTGCATTCCTCAGGAGCACAGCCACTTGGAGAGGCTTTCAAAGCCGTTAGGACCTGCAGGCAGGCAAAACCCCGGCGTGCCTTTCCAGCTGGAGCTGCTGAGGCAGGGAGAAGGAAGTGCTGGAGGCACCAAGCAGCTGCTGGATTCCCCTGCAAAGCCAGGAAGGGGCTGAGCTGTGGGTGGCAATAAAGCCCCAAGCTCAGGAAGTTCCATCCAAGGTACACTGGGGTGTGGGTGCTGGCTTCTCCTTCATCCCTGAACCACCCTGTGGGTTCTCCTTCATCCCTGAACCATCCTGTGGGCTCTCCTTCATCCCTGAACCACCCTGTGGCTCCTCCTTCATCCCTGAACCACCCTGTGGCTCCTCCTTCATCCCCGAACCACCCTGTGGGTTCTCCTTCATCCCTGAACCACCCTGTGGGTTCTCCTTCATCTCCGAACCACCTTGTGGGTGCTGGCTTCTCCTTCATTCCTTATCCATCCTGTGGGTGCTGGCTTCTCCTTCATTCCTTATCCACCTTGAGGGTGCTGGCTTCTCCTTTATCTCTGAACCACTTTGAGGGTGCTGGCTTCTTCTTCATCCCTGAACCACCCTGAGGGTTCTCCCTCATCCCTGAACCATTTCATGAGTGCTGGCTTCTCCCTCATCCCTGAACCACCTTGAGTGTGCTGGCTTCTCCTCCATTCCTTATCCACCCTGTGGGTGCTGGCTTCTCCTTCATCCCTGAACCACCTTGTGGGTGCTCCTGCTGAAGCCAGTGCTGAATTAATCAAATCCTGCAGCTCCCCAGCCCATTCCAGAGGCAAACACTGTTTCTTCCAGCCCCATAGTGTGGAAATTTGTGTGGTGCCAGGGATGCTCAGCCTGGCCATGCTGCCTGGTGCAGCTGTTGCTCAGGTCTGACTCTGTTTTGCTATGATTAATGTTTATGTTTGTCTCGTGGCCGTTTTTTTACCCACCTTACAACGAAAAGAGAAACAAGAGGGAAAAAAAACAAACAAAAACAAACACACTCTGAGTAACAGTGTCTGCCACAAGGTTTGATATCATCACCAGGCCTGAGTCACGCTGGAGAGCCGTAGTTTCTTTTGGATAAGCAGTGCCAGATGTTGTTGTTCAGATGCTGCTGCGCTCACCCACGTGCCCCAGAGAATCACAGAGTCCTCTCACAGTGGCCCCAGCTCTGGCCCTGCTGGGCCCAGGAGGGCAAGGGGAAGCTATCCATAGCATTTCCCACTGTGCCCCCCATCCCTCCACCTCTCCACAGGGGCTCTCCTCACAGGAACACCCTCCAGATGAACTTCCTAACTGACAGGCATGTAAAAAAAAAAAACCCAAATGAAAACCATAAACATCCTTTTTTCCTTTTAATCAGCACTGATAATGAAACAAACAGAAAGATAAATTGCCCTGATCCCAAGCCAAGGATAAAACTGCAGCAGAAATAAGGCTCCTCCCAACATGTGTTCTGCTGAAAGGCAACAGCATCACAAGTCCACGGCCATTTCAAAAGGCTGGTGAGGAAAGAGGGCTCTGCTGGCAGCAGGGAGCCTCTCCCCTTCCTGTTTTGCAAAGAAAAAGGTAGTACAAGGTTGGCTGGTGATCCTGTTTTGTTCCATGCTGAATAAAGTATTTTACCATCCACTCCCAGAGAGGATGTTCAGTCAAGGATCCAGAAACGTGTTGATGTTGCAGAGCTGAGAGCCTGGCAATAAGTTAATCCTCAGGGAAGTCTGCAGGTGCAGGACATCCTCCCATCCCCACATCCTCAATTTCCAGCTAGTCTGTAAAATGTGAGCAGTACAGAGCACTTCTCCATGGAAACAGGTAGTTAAAAATCGAAATCCGAGCGAGAGAGGTTCACTTCCAGTCCCAGGGCAGTGGCAGGGTGGGAGGCAAGGGCAGGGATCCTGCACACAGTTTCATTTCTTAAGGCACTCCTGGGGCTGTTGTCTGGGTGAGCATGGCCTGCTCTGCAGGATGTGGTTTCCTCCAGGCTCCTCAGGCTTTCAAGGAATTTGGTGAGTCAGGAACAGGATCTGGAAAAGGCAGACCAGGGGTGTTAGTCCAGCTAACAGCTGAAGGGATATCATTCCAGAAGTGACCAAACTCTGCTTCTGTGTGGAAAACAGGGTTTAGGTCCTTCCCATCTTTCAAGCTACCAAGTTTTTGATGTCACCACCTGTAGCATGACGCGGGGTAGGACAGTTGGGACAGATGGAGACGAGAGATCTCTGCAGCCAGGTCAGGAACTTGGGGTTTATTGCAAAGGGCCTGGGTGCAGAGCCCTGCTGGGAGCTGCCAGGCACAGCTCAGAGCAGGACTGAGAGAAGAGAGGGGCAGAGAGGATGAGAGGGTAGGAGAGTAAAAGGGGTAAGAGAGCAAAAGCATAAGAGAGTAAAAGGGGTAAGAGCGTAAAAGGCAAGAGCTAAGAGACAAGAGCTAAGAGCATAGAAAGTAAGTGAGTGAAGTTCCCATTACAATACAATAAATCTTCTTCTGTGTTGAATATTCTAATTCTCACTAACCAATCTAGTACAAGATACAAATTCCATAGGATTTACATACAGCCTATAAGAATCATTACATTACCATACTGTGCTACATTTTAAACCCTAAAAACTCCTCTTTGGGCCCCTCTGCCAAGCTGTAGGGTCTGCTCTGACCCTTGGGCCTGTCTGCAAGCAGAGGGTGTTGTTCATCAAAAGGGGATTACTTTCAGTTTGGCTACATCGTTGTTTTCCCGTTGTTCAGTAACTGAGGTATCTCAAAGCTTGCTTTCATTTCAATCTCACTTTCCTGTTTCATCCTCCCCAACAACCCACACCAATTTTCCTGCTGATATTCAACCCCCCACTTTCCCCTTCCCTCCCCACCCTCTCCAGAGGTGCCGAGCGTCGCCAATCACTCACCCAGGGTGGGGAAGAAGCAGTCGCCGGGCCCGGGGGGGGACAGGGGGGTGCCGGGCTCGGAGAGCAGGTGCCGGCCGGACTCGGAGGGCAGCCTGCGGGCCACGTAGTGCAGCTGGGGCCGGGGCCGGGGCTCTGCGCTGCCCGCCGGCCCCGCCTCGAACACCGGGTTCTCAATGCCCTGCGCGCTGCTGAGGGCGGGAGAGGTGTTGGCATCTTTATTGCAGCTCGGGTTTTATATCCCCAGCGGGGAAAAAAAGCTTTTTTTTTTGGCTGAGCGTTAGGAACAGGTAAGCAGGGCAAGGGAGCAGGTTCAGGCAGTGGGATCTTGGCTGAGAGTAAATGGGGAGCCCAGGGCAGAGGGGAAAGTGGTTTCAGGCCGTGGCATCTCAGCTGAGAGCAAATAGGGAACCCAATTCAGGGGGGAAAGTTCAGCCCCTGAGACCAAGTGGTCTCAGGCCATGGCATCTCAGCTGAGAGCAAATGGGGAGCCCAATTCAGGGAGGAAAGTTCAGCCCAAGCAGTTTCAGGCAGTGGCACTTGGCTGAGAGCAAATGGGGAGCCCAGGGCAGAGGGAAAGTGGTTACAGGTTATGGCATCTCAGGTGAGAGCAAATGGGGAGCCCAGGGCAGGGAGGAAACTTAGCCCAAGTGGTTTCAGGCAGTGGGATCTTGGTTGAGAGCAAATGAGGAGCCCAGAGCAGGGGGAAAGTTGAGCCTGATTTCAGGCCATGGCATCTCAGCTGAGAGCAAATGAGGAGCCCAGTGCAGGGGGGAAATTCAGCCCAAGCGGTTGCAGGCCATGGCATCTCAGAGCAAATGGGGAGCCCAGTGCAGGGAGAAAGTTCAACTAAAGTGGTCTCAGGCCATGGCATCTCAGCTGAGTGCAAACAGGGAGCCCAGAGCAGGGGGGAAAGTTCAGTCAGAATGGTTTCAGGCCATGGCATTTCAGAGCAAACAGGGAGCCCAGGGCAGGGGGAAAGTTCAGCCCAAGTGGTTTCAGCTCTTCCTGGAGTGCAGGGAGGGAGAGGCAGGACCTTGAAAAACGGAAGGAGGCACTTTCCACATGGAGAGAAGGAAGAGAAACAGGGATTTCCCAGAAATGGAAAGGACTCAGGGTGGGGGTAACACCAGCACCCCTTTCATTCTGCTGGGCTGGGGATTTGTGCCAGATCCAAGGGGAAGGAGGAGAGGACAAGCCCTGTGCAGGGTCTGGGATGCAGGCTGCAGGGTGTGTGAGGAGCTGGGAGCTCGTGGGTTCCTTACCTATCCATCCTGACAAGCTCATGGGCACCTGCCAAAGACAAAATGTGTGGGGTGAGTGCTGGCAGCACAAGGCCCAGCACCAGGCCCAGACCCACTACCAGGGCTGGGTTCTGGTGTCTTATCCACCTCCAATTCCTCCTCTCCCTTTGCATTCCTCCCTCTCTCTGCTTCCACCTGCTTCTTTAGCCCTCTGCTTTGCTCCCAAACCTCCTCCTCTGCATCCCTGCCCTCTCCCACTCATTCACTCCCCAGATGGAGACCCCAGGCTCCAAAGAAGGGTCAGGGACACTCCTGCAGGGATGGAGTGAAGTGAGGTGCAGCTGCAGTCTGGCCCCATTGGTACCCACCACCCACCTGTGGCACCATCCTGGGGCTCTGCAAACACCACCTGGCACTTGGCTGCCCCTGTTGGGTTGGGCAGCACCAGGTCAGGCATTCCCTCACCCCCAGATCCCACAGCCTGTGTTACTGGGCTCTGCCTGGCTGAGATGCTCAAGTTTTGGCCCAAACTGTGCCAAAGAAAGGTGCTAGGTGGAAATAAGCTGGTCCATGGCACCTGAGAGGCAAACCCCCATGGATTTTGCCTGCCCTCTGGTGTGAAGCAGCATCCAGGTGATGCTTTGCAGATGGAGCTGGTGGGATGCCAGGCCCCTGCTAAAGGGGTGCCTGCAGGGTGTGGCTGTGCAAAGCACAGTTCCCATTCCTGTGGCTGGCACTGTGCCCTCCTGCTGCTGCACAAACCACTTCTCCAAAGGGCTCCTCTGAGCCCCACAGCCCCCACTGAGCTGGGAGAGGAAAACCACAGGGCCCCTCTTGCCCAAGGGCTGATGAAATGGCTCTGCCAGTTAAAGGTGGTGCCCCTTTCCGCTTCATTACTGAAATCTCTGGGAGCCAGGCACGGGCAGGAGCTCTGCCTCAGCACAGCCTGGGCTGCCAGGGCTGGGGCAGCAGAGGGGACACCTGTCCAATGGCCACAGACATGTCAGGGTCTTTTTAAAGAGGAAGGTGAGACAAAGTACAAATAATGGTCTTCAGTTGCTTAGAAGGCAAAGCTTCTATTTGGGGTGTGCAGTGGAGGGAGGGATGAGAAAATGAGATGGCTCTCACAGTGGATGTGGAGCAAAGGGCTCAGCAGGGAGCATCCTCCAGTCTCAGAGCCTCCAGCATGCTGCTGGTGTCCCCTCCTATCCCACACCAGCCTCAGGCATGCCTGGTGCTTCCCAGGACAGCTCCAGGAGGCTCCTGGCAGGGACCTGTCCTTGGGCCACCTCACACCACACCCGTGGGACCTGGGCCAGCCAGAGCAGCTGATCCCAGAGGGGCACATCCCAGCCAGCCCAGGAGGTGAGAGGGAGCCCTGGCACGTACGTCTGCTGCTGGCAGCTTGTCTCTGCTTGTAGATGAGGAGCAGGATGAGGGGCAGGCACAGGATGCCCACGATGCAGGCGCCCGTGGCCAGCGCGGCCGCCGTGATGTCTGCAACACAAGAGCAGAGATCAACCCAACCCTCCACCTTCCCTTCCCTTGGCTTCCCCAGGCCAAAATCACAGCATTGTTTAGGATGGAAGAGACCTTAAAGATCATTAACCCCGTGTTGCCTCAGAGCTGAGGCAGTGTGGCTCCCACACCACCAGGATGCATTGCCAGCTGTGGAGATAAGCTCTGAGGTGTCCTGTTAAAACCCCAACAAAACCCCTTCATTGCTGCAGGACATCCCAGGGTTTTTGGTCTTCTAGGTGTGAGGAGAGAAGCCCTGATAAAAGCTCCCAGCAGCTTTGGGGCACTGACTCTGACCCACTGCCAGCCTCCAAGTGCTCGGGCATCAAAGGGCTTGTTACCCTCTGCTAATTAATGTGCCCCTGGAGAATGTCACCCCCAGGGGCTCCCAGAAAGGCTGGCAGCCTGCAGGCACATCTGTGGCCATCAAGGTCCTTGTGGGATGGCTTGTGGTGAGGCTGAGGGCTGCTTAAATCAAGGGCAGGTTCAGTTCCTCTCCTGTGCATCCATGTGAGGAAGCAGCTCCTTTCCCTGTGTGCCTGTGTTTTGGGAGGGGACATTTTTCTCTTTTTTCCTGACAGGGCAGGGTGTCCCAGCACTTGAGACTGAAGGTTAGGGACAAGAAAGCACAGCTCATGGGGACTAGGAGCTGCTTGTCTTGTCTGGGCATGCTGCAAAATAATTTTAGCCAAATCTGCCCATTTAGGAGCCAGCAAAGGGGGACAGACAGAGCCACCCAGCTGCACAGTGAAGTGGGGGCATCTCCATGTCTAGACGCAGCCCTGGGGGAGCCCCACTTTGAGCACTCAAGCAAGATTTGGGTTTCCCCTGCTGAGGCAGAGGTGGCCCAGGCTCAGGGTGTAGCAAGAGGCTCCTGCACCTCTTTGCCTTTCTGTCCCTTCCCCTTTGCTCGTGGCAGCAGACACTAAATCCCTGCTGTGGGAGGGGGCTCAGGTGCTTTAGAACAGCAGGGTGAGTGATCTCCATGGCTTCAGGACAGGCATGGCCAGGGGATGGGCTGAGGAAGGCTCTCCTTAGCCTGGGGATGGCCTGTCATGCACTCCCTGTTGGAGCAGCATTGGAAAGCACCCTCCCAACCCCGGGGTGTGAGGCTGTGTGTGGGCACTGGGGTGTTGGCAGTGATCCCTAGGGAATGCTTGGGCCAGGATGGCCAGCAGCACCTTGGAGAGAGGGGTTTTGCCCTTTACCTTTGCCGGTGGCAGTGTGAAATGTGCAGTTTTGAAGGCCTCCTTTGCCTGCAGAAGAGAAGAGAGAAGCTCAGGATTTGCTCAGGTCCCACAGAACTCCCGACCTGCTGGCTGCCCTTGCCTTTTCTCCCTGGTGTTGAGAACAACATCCCAGAGCAGCCCAAAGCAGGAGTTTAATCCTGGCAAGTGCTCACTGATATCCCTGCTGCCAGACCCCCTTTGTCCATGGCAGTAGGGCCCATCCCTGACCATGCAGCCAATTCTATTTTTATTTTTTAGTCTAAAAGAAAAGGTATCCAACACTGCAAATCAAGGCCAGGAGATGCCTTCCCCTCCCTCCTGCCTCTCCCACTGGGCTGCTGTCCCAAGGTTATCTGTGAGCCCTCACCCAGGCTTGCACCACCAGCCAGCTCCTTTTAAGCTGAGCCTTGTTCCCCTCTCTGCCAGAAGGAGGTTGGAGAAGATCACTGAAACTATGTACCATGGATTTTAATGCATTCCAGCCTCTAGAGTTATTAAGATTATTTTAGTTGGTTTTTTTTTTTTTTTTAATGTTTCACTGCTCTCAAGCTCTAATTCAAACCTTCAACTTTGACTTCTGGAACCTCATCCAGAAGTGTCCTGCACTTCCAGCATCAGCGCAGCCACCTCCCCATTCCCAGAGCTGCATCCCCCACCTGGCACTCTGCCCTGGCAGGGCTGGCAGAGCAGCCTCACCTCTCTGGACCACCCCATCCCCAGAGCTGCATCCCCCATCACTCTTTCCCTGGCATTTGCTAGCAGGGCAGCCTCACCTCTCTGGATCTGCATCTCCACAAAGCCATGAGCCACCTGCAGGGTGTGGGGCTTGCTGTGACCTCCCCATCCCCAGAGCTGAATCCCCCATCACCCTTTCCCTGGCAGGGCTGGCAGAGCAGCCTCACCTCTCTGGATCTGCAGCTCCACGAAGCCATGAGCCACCTGCAGGGTGTGGGGCTTGCCGTGCCCTTCCCTCCTGACCTCCACAGCATAGCAGCAGTAATTCCCACTGTCCTGCAGGGTCACATTCATCACCACGATGTGGAAGGCACCGTGGTGGTCAAGGACAAACTCCACGCCGTGGTGGCCGCTCTGCCTGCCCGGGGAGGGTTTCTGGGAGGCGTTGTGGTGCCTGCCCAGGTCGTGGTGCAGCTCCCTGTCGGTGACATTGCGGATGTGGCGCTTGTCGGAGCAGCTCTGGTCGCCTGTGCTGCTGAAGTACCAGGTTTTGTAGAGCAGGTCGTGCCTCTCGGCCAGGGCACCGCTGACACGGCAGCTCAGGGTCACGTTCTGGCCCTCAGGGCACACACACAGCGAGTATGGAGTGGTGACCAGGAATCCTGCAGCTCGTCCTGCCAGGGACAAGGTACCAAGTCAGAGCCTGGGCTTACTCCGGGGTTTGTGGTGCTGAAATGGCTCCCAAGGTATTAAAGAGTTATTTTTCCCAGGCCCACGACTGAGGAAGTCAAGATTCCTCATTTCTGCTTCTCAAGGTTGTTTATTTTCTCTTACCTATCACATTCTTTCTCTGACCTGCTGAGATCTGTCCAGCAGGCCGGGTTGTGGCACAGTCCCTGCCCTTGGGGTGGTGTTGGCTTTTTATGCTAAAAACTACCTGTACTTTATTTACAATAATTTTCCAATACCTATCACCTATGTCAGACAGTCTGTCTCTAAACCAATCCAGAAGTGTCACCATCACAGCAGAAGGTGGAGGACAACAAAAAGAAGAAGAAAGACAGGACATGCCCAGATTCCTCCATCTTGCCTCTTGAACCCCCATTCTAACCCCAAAAATTGAACCCTCTTGAACCCCCATTCTAACCCCAAAAATTGAACTCTCTTGAACCCCCATTCTCAGCCCAGAAATTGAACCCCAAAAATTCTACCTTTTCACCCTGTGATAAATTCACTAACATTCTGCTCAAACCCTTGTGGCTTGTAAATCCTCACACAAAGTTGGTAATTGTTTCCATGGGTTAACATCAAAGGCACAGGTGTTTTTGAGTCTGTGCCAAGGTCTCTGAGCCCCTTTCCAGGGTCTCAATTCACCCAGGGCAGCCAGAGGAATGTCCTGGGTTCTGACAGTAAAACTTTTTTTTGTAGCAAAACTGGCCAAAAAAGCACTGCAAACCCACCACCAGTGCTGGCAAAGGGTGGTGAGGCCCTGGCAGGGGT
This sequence comes from Molothrus ater, assembly GCF_012460135.2. Classification (NCBI taxonomy): domain Eukaryota; kingdom Metazoa; phylum Chordata; class Aves; order Passeriformes; family Icteridae; genus Molothrus; species Molothrus ater. Next base: position 2,146,958 of record NC_050485.2, on the reverse strand, counting down.
TGCCCAGAAGAGCTGTGGCTGTCCCATCCCTAGAAGTGTCCAAGGCCAGGTTGGATGGTGCTCTGAACAACCTGGGATAGGAGAAGATGTTGAAACTACATGATCTTTAACTCCCTTCTTAGCCAAACCTCCCAGGATTTTGTAATGGGGCTGGGAGCACAACTTCACCCTAGAAATCAACTCTGCAGGAGAGAAATGCTTTAAATAGAGTTTAGCACCTGCAGCAGGGAGGCAGGAGCGCCCTGGGGCCAGCAGAGGTGTGGGGCAGGGAGGCAGAGGAGGACGAGAGGAGGAGCAAGGCAGCAGGGTCATGGCTTGTGAGGGAGGAAACACGAGCACAGCTGGGCCTGCTACAAAAAAATCAAAGGAGCGAAAACAGAAAAGTTCTAGGAGGAGCAGTGGCCCCCCCTTCTCCCCCAGATGAGGCGGGGAGCAGGTCCCACCCTCCTTGTTTCTCAGCCCCCAGGGAGGAAAAGGGGGAACTGGCTGATGCTGACTGCGAGGAGCTGCTGGAAAATGAAAACAATTTTCAGAAAGAAATTCTGGAATGTGGGCAGGAGGCGTGGCAGGAGAGTGGGAGCAGGAGGCATTGCTGGTCTTTCCCCAGCACGTGGGTGGGGGGTTCTGCTGGGTACGGGGAGCTGTGCTTGAGGGGAGGGAAAAGTGCAAAGCCAGGAGAGGTTTTGGTGCTCTAGCCCTGCCACTCCTTCACATTTGCAGAAACGCTAACATCACTTCAAAAGCAGGAGAAAAAGCAGATTCTGTGTTTATTTACTTCAAATTACTGTGGAAAAGAGATTTCTGGGGCTGGTTTGCAGCGGAGAAGATGTTACAAGGACAAGATGTTTCTCTTTATTTTGGTAACATCCTGTTGTGCCATTAGCTCCGCCGCGTTTCGCTTTGAGGTTTCTCACTTGCTATATCAAGGGTGTCAGTGACAGGCAGGGTGTGATGAGCCTGCCAGGCCAGGGCTCCCCACTGCTGGGCCACGCAGAGAGCACTGTGTCACCAGAGTGGAACCAAAATTGTGCCTCCCAGCCCTGGTGGTTACCTCGGACTCTCGGGTGATGGTGCAGGAGCAGCCCCTGAGTCGCTGCCCGAGGGTGCTCTGCAGGGAGAGGGAGGCTTTGGGAGGGAGATCAGCCCCATTGCATCCCTGCTCTGGAGTCCCCAGAGGCAGGGCTGGTGTGACCTTTGCCTGACCACTCTGGATAATTGCTTCCTGCTCCCCCCAGCGCGTGCAGGGCACGGCCTGGAGCTGCTCTGCGCTGAGGTTTGTGTGGCCTCAGCTCAGCGCTGCCTCTTTCAGTCTCATTTTCAAGCCCTGACTTCTCCTTCTCCTGGGCTGCTGCTGGGGCCAGGATGCACAGCCAGGCTGGAGGGGTTCTGAGCACAAAAGGCACTTCAGATGTGCTCCTGATACCTGCTGCAAGGGGAAGTGCCCCATTCACATCAGGGCTCTCCTGGGAGCCACAGGAAGGGAAGCCAGGGCTCTATTGGAGGAAGCCACACTTCCAACACCTTCCAAAAGTATCTGCAGGAGTCCTTTGTTTTCCACACACCCCCCTCAGATGAAGTAGGGCTCATCCCCACGCGGTTTGTGAAGCTCTGCCTTGCTGAACCATCCAGCCTCCACCTCCAGAGCTTGATGGGAACCGTCTGGATGGAAAGTCAGCTCAGCCCACGCTTTCGGGGAGGGGCAGAGGTTACCACGTGTGCAACCTTCAGCATTACAGGCTCCCCTTCCTTCTCCTCAGCGGGGGAAGGCTCTCAAAAGCCTTGCAGTGGAGGGGAAAGCAGCTGGCAAGGCACGGTGCAGCCCAGGGCAGTGCCAGGGCAGTTGCTGCTCCCTCCCCAAGATGTACTGAGGCTTCAAGCCCATGCTGGATGCTGGATGGAGCCCAGAGGAGACATCTTCTGGTGGTGTCTTTACACCAAAACCCATGGATCTTTAATCTCCTGGGCTTCTTCCATGCCCAGAGCCCAGGCCTGGCTCCTTCCACACCCCAGCCAAACCATTCCCTTTGAAGTCAGAGCTGCTGGCAAATGCCAGAATAAAGCCAGATGCCCATCTCTGTGCATCTCCAGCTGGTTGGGCCAGTTGAGGGCTGAGCTGAGATCTGTTGTCTTGTCACCATCTGGTAAAGGCAGAGGAGGTCTCAAGCAGGTGCCAAAAGTGTCCCTTTTCCTCTTTGGCACCTCAGTAACTTTGTCTCCGGCCAGTGGTGTTGTGTTGGTGGGGCACAGAGCCCAGTGCAGGGTTGGTACATCCCAGTGCTGGCCGGCATCACTCTCCTGACACCTGGGAACTCTGCTTTCAGACAAAGCAGAAACACAAAAAAGTGCAGAAACCTGTGCTGCTTGGCTGACCAACAGCTCAAATAAATCAGGATTTTATTCTGGGTCAGTGACCAAAAGCCTCTCCTGGCTGCTTCTCCTATGTTTGGTCCCTGGCCCTGGCAAGCAGGTGTTTGATCTGCCCTCCTGTGCTTGGCAGAAGTGATTTCCACTCTTTTCCTGATCCTGCAAGGGATCAGGTCATGGAGCCTTTGGAGAGGCTCACCTGCTGCAGAGGAGGGAGGCAGAGGTGGAGCAAGGAGCTCTGCTTGCTTTGCTTCCTCTTCTGGGAGTTCTTGTAGCAGGCTCACATCAAAGTGCCTCGAGCCCCATCATCACTGTGCTGTGACTGTGCCTCAGAGTTCTCAGCCAGGTGAGATGTGCAGGGGCACCCGTAGCTCTGCAGAAGTATCTCGAGCACCAAGGAAAGAGGAGACAAAAAAACCTGCTGGAGATGCCTGAGACACGCTAACAGCCCTCATCTCCTGCACCCCAGGGCCAAATGGCTTCCCAGCAGTGGGGTTCCCATCATCCAGGCACTGAAGGGAGCAGCCTTGGGGGGTCCTGCCTTGCTCCTCTTCCAGCAGAGCCCTGGCTCAGGGATAGCACTTGGGATGCAATTTTAGGAAGCCCAGCTCAGCTGCCTTGCTTTAGGGGAAGAGGAGCCACTTCTCCATCCACCTTGCTGCCAGCATCCCCACGCTGGATGTCTCCAAGGGCTACTTCTCCATCAATCCCTGCTAAAATTAGCCAGGGGCTCAGGAAGTTTTGGCAGGCGCGGGGTTGCGCAAAGCTCAGTTCCTCTGGCACCAGCCCCACGCTGAACATCAGCATCCAAGCTCGTTGCACTGCAGAAGGCCTGAAGTTCAGTCCCAGCGCCCCAGATGCATAAATGAAATCATCCAAATCCCTGTGGACATGCTGGGAATTGCTCCCTGATGACTCGGATGAGAAGCAAAATGTGGTTCAACCCACACCAGCCTTGCTGTCCCAGAGGAGAGGAGAAGGCACCTCTGGTCCCATTGCAGCAGTGGGGCACCTTTGGGGATCTTTTCCCGGAGAAATCGTGGAGGCAGCCACTTTGTCCCGGGAGAGAGGGTGAAGCCAAGCCCGATGCTCACCCCCGCCTGCGCAGGGCAGGGAGGAGGGATCGTGCTCCTTCCCAGCTTCCTTCTCCGAGTCGCCGTCCAGGGTGGGACCGCGCTGTTAATGCCACCGCCCCCGCTGCCTGCCTGGCCCCGGAGTCCCGGACGGAGCCGCTGCCTGCCGGGGCTGCTGCGGAGCCAGGCATGAAGCAGCCCCTTCCCACAGCATCCATCCCGCTGGGAAGCGCCCCCAGCACCGGGAAACGCTCACTCCGGGCCAGGGCAGCTCGGTGGCCCTGGCTGCCCACTCGGCACATCCCGGCGGAGCGCAGCATCCTTAGAGAGGGCATCCCAGCCCCTCTCGCACAAGTCCCCTATCTCTCTCTCTCTCTCTCTCCAGAGAGCACCACTCCAGCTCCCCCTGGGCTGTTGGAGGGGTCTCTTCTCCCCGTGGCACAGCCGGGGATCCCACCGTGCCAGGGAAAAGTGCCGTGCGGGAACGGAGCAGCTTTTCCAGCCAGCGGGAGGCTGACGGGGACAGGGGGCTGCTTCCCTTCCACGCATGTTAGATCAAAGGAGAGGAAGAAAGCAAAAAAAAAACCCCACACTCAGAGTTTTAGAACAGCAGTTCCCCTGCAGCCCCTTCACCCCAGCACCGTGTGGAAGGCTGGCTTGATCCTCCACACACCAAAACCAGGGGGGGAGAGAGCGAATAATCCCCCAAACACTCCGGATTGCTTGTGCCGGAGCACAGCCCCGGCGGAGAGAGTTTCTGCGGGCAGGGAGGAGAGCAAAGCGAGCCGAGCTTACCGTGGGAGGCGAGCAGGCAGAGCGCAGCCAGGAGCAGCCCGGGCCGGGGGCACGCTGTCCCCATGTCGCAGGGGTGGCCGGGCTGAGGTGGCTTCTGCCGAGCCACCGCACGCTCTGAGCAGCCCCGCAGCCCCAGCCGGACTGGGACACACAGGAAATTTCATTGCGATTCGCAATGCAGCGCTGCCGAGAACGGCGAGCACCCCCCGGAGGTGAGAGGCTGCAGGGAGCGCCCGGGGTGGGGATGGCTCCGGAGCCTCCTCCTCCGCGGGTGCCTCTGCTGGGTTTCTTCCCTTACAGCCTCGCTTAGAGCCCGCTGCGTGTGGTTTTGGGGTGCTAAGGAGGGTGCTCGCCGTGCCAAGGGACTTGAGGGTGATGGTCTCCATCCCTTTTCCCAGAAGGAGCTGATTCCTTGGGCCAGCTTGTAACTTTGCTCACAATTAATGTTTTTGCCTTGTTTGTGAGGATTAAGGAGGCAGAACCTCCTGGGATGGATCCCTGCAGTCCTGGGATGAGCGGGCAGCAGGTACAGGAAGGGGTTACTCAGAGCAATGCCGACTTGGAAAAGGAAATGGAGCTTTCCCAAAAAAAAAAAAAAAATGGGAGCAAAGCCCCATCTTCCCCCTCCTAAAGCCCATTTGCACTTTGCCCTGAAATAGCAAAGCAGCCCCGTGGTCTGACACATAACCCCTCCTGGAACTTCTCTCCAAATTCCAAAGGCATCAACAAAACCTCTGGCTGCAGCTGAGAGCTGAGAGCTGCCTCATTTCCAGTCAGCCTTCCCTGGAAAGCGGAGCCCAGAGAACGTGGAGTTTTGCAACCTGCAGGAAATTTTGTTGCCTGCCTGCTCTGAATCTGGAGTGTGCAGGGAAATAAAAAAGTACCTAATTACGGTGTGGCATTGTGGCTTTTACAGCAAACACGGCTGTGATGCTCCTGCCAAAAATGTAATCCTTGGCTGATTGGGAGAAATTTATTGCTGGGGGCAGGTGTGGGCATGAAGCCCAGACATGCCAAGGAAATGGTTTATTGTTCCAAACCCCCAGCTCTGTGCTGAGCCCTCAGGCAGAGCGGTGTGCCATTGTCACCTGCCTATCCCAGGTGGGGTGACAGCCCTGTAAGACAGCCAGGAGAACCAGGTGCCCGTGCAGGGCCAGGGACCACTGGAAGAGGCTGCAGTCCAGCTGAGCCTGACCAGCAGTGAGGTTGTGGTCAGCAGGGAGGTGGTGGGACCATGGGAGGTCGGTCCAGGTGTCCAAGATGCTCAGTTTTGTTCTACCCTTGAGCCGTGGCAGCATCATCTCTGGCATTTTCCACCTTTATTGCCACACTTGTTAGTAGCAATCAAGGTGTCCCCAATGGCAAGGCAAGGACTCGCACGCACCAAAGGCAGGGAGGCACAGTGGGGCTCAGTGCCTGGTTTTCCCTGTGCCATGGGCTGCTCCCTGGTGTTGCCAGCAATGGCAAACTCTGAAAAGGAGAGGGATCCCACAGAGACACACTTTGCTTGGGAACAAGGGTGTGATTAAATCTCTGATTAATCTCTGTACCCAGCTGTCACCTGCAAGTGCGTCTGAAGACACGGCTCATTTCATTTGGAGCCCTGCATGCTTTTTGTGTCTCTTGGCACTGCTGAGCCATTGTTGGTCACTGACCTTGACAGATCCAGCCTTGATTGCCCAGCAAATGCCTCCACAGTGCTTACCATGATGTCCCGTGTCCCACAGGCCACCACCACGGTGTACGTCACCGTCCTGGACGAGAACGACAACGCTCCCGCCTTCCGGCAGCAGCTCTACGAGGTGACCCTCGACGAGGGTCCCTCCACCCTCAACGCCACCCTGGTCACTGTGCAGGCCCTGGACCAGGACGAGGGACCCAACGGCACGGTGGCCTACGCCATCACCGAGGGCAACATCTTGGGTACCTTCCACATCGACAACGCCACGGTCAGTACGGCCGCCGGCCCCGCTCCGTGCGTGTCCCTGTCCCGGTCCCTTCACTGCCAGCTGCTCTCCCCTGTCCTTGCAGGGGGAGATCCGCACGGTGAAGGAGCTGGACTACGAGATCAGCCACGGGCGCTACACCCTGGTGGTCACAGCCACTGACCAGTGCCCCATCGTCTCGCGCCGGCTGACATCGACCGCCACGGTGAGGAGCTGATGGGGGGGTTGCGACACCCTGGCCTCTCTGGGGTCAAGGAGTTCCCACTTGGAGAGCAGTTTCACATCTCCTTCCCAGTGGTCACCAGTTGCTTTTGCCAGCTGTGGCTGGTTGGCCCAGTTGCTGTCGCCTTGCTCCCTCAAGGGTGTTTCAAAAGAGGGTCACGCACAAGAGATGTTTCTGGGTTAATTAGCCGGTTATTTGGTCTTGCAAAGACATAGAGAAACTCCTGGAGCTCCTCTGAAGTTGCATTATGTTTTCGTGAGATGTCCTCTTGGCCCTTGAAGGGACAGCAGGGAGTGAAGCATTGCTATTGCATTAATTTCAGCTTCATCTTTATCTTTTCTTGCTATTTATGTGCTTTGAAAATTCCTTTTTCCCTTGTAAGGAGGTTATTTAAAGCCTCTAGTCATTTTTATGATGCTTTTCTTTGTAGCTCTTTCTATTTTCCCTGGGCCACGGTGACCTGAACTTAGTGCACTGCTCAAAGACTGGGGAGGGCAGGCGAGCAGCTCCAAAGCAAATATTTTGCAGGAATAGAGTGCACTGATTATTTTTGCGACCAAAACCAAAATTTGACAAATTGTACGGCACACCCAGATTGATTTGGTGGACTGCAGGTGTCAGGGATAGGTTAAAACTTCCATCTTGATTGCCATGGACCTCACCCTGACATCAAGTCACAGGTTTTGTAATCCCCCAAAAGGAGATAAGTTCTTGTGTGTGAAGGGAAAAAAAAAAAGAAAAACTTAAGGGGAGGTACCAGTGTGGGAAATTTCTATGGATAAAATCTGTCCACACAAGCCTGGCAGTGGGACTCCATGCCTGGACAAAGGGAAAGCCTTCAGATGTGGGCATCTGATGGTGCTGGGGATGGCTTCCTGGCCCAGACAGAGCCAGGGTTTAACTGCAGGCAGCGAAGGCACAGCTGCCATGCACTGCAGGCGAGGGCAGATCTTCCCCTGCACTTGGCTCAAGCAGAGACACGAACTTGGAAACCCCTTCAGCAGCAAGCACCAAAGCCAGGAAGGATGGAAACACCCTCCCTCCACTGCTCATGGAGTTTGTGCCAGCAGTGTACAAAAACACAGCTTTTAGGAGGAGGTTTAGGGATTATTTGAGATCCCCAGTGATGGGAAGTCCATCACTGAGATAAGGCATGCCAGTGTTTGTTTTCTCCACTGCTAGGAAACAGAGCAGAAACTTGGATGTACTCTCTGTAAAGATTAGATTTAACCATCAGCAAATGTCCATCTGGTGGGTTTCACTGTTCTTCAACCCAGGAGGTCAGAAACTCCTCATTTCCAGTGTCTTTCTCATAACCACCTGTACCACCAGTGGTGGTGGTGGCTTTATTGGGACAAGGATGCAACCTGTCAGTTTTTTAAAGTTTGCTCAGCATTAGGAATTAAGTATTTGTTGGAGGAAGAGGAGTGAGCCAGTGTGCAGCTGGCTGCAGAGATCGCGTGTCTCCAGACTCATCTCTGTGGTTTTGTCCCACTTGGATGTGGATGTGGAGGACATTGGGCTTTTGGGTTGAGTTCCCACCGTGGTGTGTGGCCCAGAGGTTTGGCAGTGTGCACAGTGGAGTCCTGTAGTGTGCATGTAGGGTGGGCACGATCAGTAATAACCAAGTTTGAATCTCTGAGCTGTGAGCTGGATGTCAGGTGAACCCAGAAAAGCCAGAAATACACCAGGTGTTTTGCCATCCACAGCTTCCCATGCTCATGGCCAGCAGGGTGCTCTTCCCTTCCCCTTCCACCCCTCTCCTCTCACAACCCTCATGCTTCTCACCGTGGCCGCAGGTGCTGGTGAACCTCAATGACATCAACGACAACTGTCCCACCTTCCCGCGGCCCTACGAGGGGCCCTTCGATGTCACCGAGGGGCAGCCCGGCCCTCGTGTCTGGACTTTCCTGGCCCATGACGGGGACTCGGGGCCCAGTGGACAAGTGGAATACAGCATCATCGCCGGGGACCCCCTGGGTGAGTGGGGACATGGGGTGTCCCCTGTCCCCCTGGCTGGCCCTATGGAAGAGCTGGGCTCGCAGGAGCTCGGGGAGGAAGCGCTTCAGAAAAGCCATCCTCCTCCCAGCTCGGCCTGTCGACACCAGGAAATCCTGTTTTGAGCAACAGGAAACTTAACCTGTTCGTGCCTGGGCAGGGGGTGGCTGGGGCTGGTGGAGGGAAGGGGGGAAACTGCTAAACAATAAAGGCAAAAAGAAGGCAAAAAGGCAAAAAAACAAAGTGCAGAAAGAGAAACCGAGCCTTGTCCCCAAGTCCCTGTGGGGTTTGCAGGGTGTTGGGGGACCGAGTTGCTCTCCAGCGCTCACAGCTCCACCAGCACCATGGTGCAGATGGCAGAGGAGCTGGGGGCATTCCTAACCATGGATCATCTGGATGTCCCTCGGTGAAGGGAGTGGTGACTGGTCCAGAGAATCTGGAAGGTGGTGACCAGTCCCATCTCCCAGCTAACCCTACTGCAAAGTTTTTCCAGAACAAGCAGGACAAGGCCCTTTGGCTCGTGGGGGATCTGTGCTGTGTAGCCCACCCTGCTCTGGCCATCCCAGGGCATGGAGGGGCTGTTGGCATCTTCAGAAAGGCCCAGAAAACAGAGAGAGGCACCTCTTATTTGGCCATTCACCCCATCCCCGTCTCCTGCTGCTCCCTGGGAGTGCACCCAGCACAGTCCCCATCTGCCAATCCTCCCGTACCTGCAGTAACAGGGCATGGGCTCGCCCCGAACCTGCCACGCTGCCCCAGCTCCCAGACAGGCCTCTCCCTTGGGGAGCCAAAGCACGGTGAGAGCCAGGGCCTGCTGTCTCTGGCAGGGGAATTTGTCATCTCCCCGGTGGAAGGAGAGCTGCGGGTGCGGAAGGACGCCGAGCTGGACCGCGAGAACATCCCCTTCTACAACCTCACCATCGCCGCCCGCGACCGGGGCGTGCCTCCCCTCAGCTCCACCGTGAGTCCCCAGGCTGGCACGGGGGGCTCTAAGCTGTCCCCTGTGCTTAGTTCCTTCCCTTTTGGTCTCTGGCTTTGTTCTCCTCCCCTCCACCTCCTTCTCCTTGTCCTGATTCCTTTCCATCCTGGGCTGAGTTGGGGAAGCCCACCTCTTGCCCGGGGAGTGCAAGAAAAGGATGGGAGGCCTGGAAGCACGTGCCGCATGCCTGCCCTGCTTCTCTCCCTGGCAGATCCTGGTGGGTGTCCGTGTGCTGGACATCAACGACAACGACCCCGTGCTCCTGAACTTGCCCATGAACCTCACCCTGAGCGAGAGCGCCGCCGTCTCCAGCTTCGTCACCCGCGTGCTCGCCCGCGACGCTGACCAGGGCCCCAATGCCCTGCTGACCTTCGATATAACAGCAGGGAACACGGAGAATGCCTTCTACATCAACAGCACTGTACGGCCCAGGAGAGGGTGGAATGCTGGGATTATGGGGGTGGGAACCCAGCTGTGCTGTCTGGCATCCTTGTCCTGGCAGGAAATACCCCAGGGGAAGCATTCCTTGCACCCCACGTGGTGTTTTCTCCCTTGTTTTTCCCTGGTAGAGTGGCTAGAGTGGCATTGTGGTGTTTTCTCCCTTCTTTTCTCCCAGTAGAGTGGCATTGTGGCATTTTCTCCCTCGTTTTCCCTGGCAGAGTGGCATTGTGGTGTTTTCTCCCTTGTTAGAGTGGCATTGTGGCGTTTTCTCCCTTGTTTTCCCTGGCAGAGGGGCATTGTGGTGTTTTCTCCCTTGTTTCCCTTGTTAGAGTGGCATTGTGGTGTTTTCTCCCTTGTTTTCCCTGGCAGAGTGGCGTTGTGTACGTGAACCGCCCGCTGGACAGGGAGCGGGTGGCCGAGTACAGGCTGACGGTGACGGTGAAGGACAATCCCGAGAACATCCGCAATGCCAGGCGGGTAATTACGGACACTGCCAGGGCCTCCAGCGGGGCAGGTGGGGAAAATGGCCGAAACCAAGCACTGCCCTTACCCACGGTGTTTCTGATAGCAGCCCCATCCCCAGAAAGCACCTGGGGATCACAGGGAGGGGGCTACAGCCCCATTCCCAGCAGGGAACAGGAGCAGTAGGATCGAGGGCAAGTCTGAAGTCATTTGTTGACTCCATGCAACAGCAGTAGATGTCATGGAAGGTGGGACAATGTTGGGCTGGAGAGCTGGACAACCACAATGATAGTTGAGCATCCTTTGACTGCCCCAGAGAGGGAAGGTGAGCTCAAGGAAAGGACACTATGGTCATTGCCCTCTTGTCCCAATTTTCCTTTAGGATTTTGACCTGCTGGTCATTTCCATAGCGGATGAGAATGACAACCGCCCCCTCTTCACCCAGAGCTCCTACCAGGCTGAGGTGATGGAGAACTCGCCCCCTGGTAGGTCTCTCTTCACTCCCTTATGTGGCTCTTGGAGACTCCCTTCAGGGCTGGATGAGGGGAGATGTCTCCTGGCCGTGGTGGAGGAAACAGGACATTGGCAGGGCAGGGCTGCAGCTCATTGGGACAGGGATGCCGAGTTTGAGGAGCTTGTGCCTTGGTGAGCCTTGAGGAGACCATAGCTTTGGTTCATGCTGCTTGTGGAAACCCTTCCTGGCACAGGTCAAAAATGGGCACTGTTTGGGATTTGCCCAGCTGCAGCAGGTGCCTGTGGGATGAGCAGAGCCATGGGGGCAGCCTTGAGGGCACCCACCTGCCCAATGCCCTGAAGAGGATGGGCTGCCATCACCCCATCACCTGGAACTGCCTTGCTCCAGGGGTTAGAGATTGTTAAAAGAGTCCAGCCTGTCCAGATAGACGTTTCCCAGACAAAGAGCTAGAAACACTATTCTTATTATTTTGTTTTGCCTTCCTGCCATTTAAATTGCTCCCTGCTCCAAGACTTCAGGTATCCTGTCCCGCCATTGAGCAACATCTCAAGCAAAGGGTTTGGGTGCCTCCAGGTGACACCCTCGGTGGCAGGGTGCTGCTGCCACCCCTCTGATGGATGTATCTGTCTGTTTGCTTTTAGCTGGATGTCCCACCACCTCTCCTGGGCCTCGCGAGTCGGTCTGCAAGGCTGCAGCAGCCACCCCCCTGTGCCTCAAACCCCATGAGGCCCGGCTCTGTCACCTCCTCCATTCATTCATTGTTGTCCCTCATGTGTCACCAGGGTGGGAGGGGGACAGGAGGGCCCTCCAGGGGACTGCCACCCTCCCTAATGCTTTTCTTGTCTCGTCCAGGGACTCCTGTCACAATGCTCAATGGCCCCATCCTAGCTCTGGATGCTGACCAGGGCAGCAATGCTGTGGTGACCTACGAGCTCCTGAAGGCATCCTCAGACCTCTTTGTTATCAACAACAGGACAGGTGGGGTGGCTCAGCTGTTCTTTCCCCAGCCCAGGGCCACCAGGTCCCCATGTGGTCTGCCACCAGGTTTTTCCTTCTCCAGGTGTGGTTTCGGTGAAGCCCGGTGGTGTGATCGACCGAGAGGCTTTGCTGGACCCTCACCTGGAATTCACGCTGGTGGCTCGTGATGTGGGGGGGCTGAACAGCACGGCCAGCCTGGCAGTGACCATCCTGGATGACAATGACAACCGCCCCATCTTCCAGCCGGCATCCATCACGGCGCGGCTGTTGGAGAACAGCCCTCCAGGTCAGGACTGGATGTCAGGGTGGGAAATGGGGTGACCCGGGTGTCCCCTTGGGACTGTGAAAATCCAGCTCCCAATGACACAGTTGGCCAGGATGGAGTCAAAGGGAAAATCTGGGAATTGAGGCTGCCCATGTCACTTGATATTTGCCTTGGTACCAAGGGCTGGTTGCTGCTGCTCTCCAACCCTCTCTTGAGAGGGCTGTGTCCCACCTTTCCAGGCTTCTCCGTCCTCCAGGTGACAGCCACGGATGCTGACAGTGGCCTCAACCAGCAGCTGGACTACCGCATTGAGGGTGGTGGCCAGGACAGGTTCCTGATTGATGCCAGCACGGGGGTGATCCGCGTGGCCAACATCACCATTGACCGCGAGGAGCGCGACGCTTACCGGCTGGTGGTGGTGGCCGTGGACCAGGGCACGCCGGCGCTGTCGGGCACCTGCCACCGTCAGCATCCTCATCGACGACGTCAACGACTGCCGGCCCGAGTTCATCAACCCCATCCAGAGCGTCAGCATCCCCGAGTCAGCTCCCCCTGGCACCGTGGTGGCCGAGGTGACGGCCATCGACAGGGACCTGCACCCCCGCCTGGAGTACTACCTGCTGGGGATCGTGGCCCGCGATGACACGGATGCACTGGTGCCCGAGCAGCAGGGAGCGTTCACGGTGGATTTCAGGACAGGTAGGAGAGCGGGAAGGGCGGAGTGGGCAGTGTGGACCCCTCTCCTCGTTTCTGCTTCTACTTCTTCTCTGCCTGGAGGTAGGTGTCCGAGGTATGGGGCGGTGGTGCTCCTCTCCTGCCTCCCCGCTGTCTCACCCTGCCCTGTCTTCTCTTTCCTGTCTGACTGACTTAACTTTGCTTTCTTTTCCTGCTCTCAGTTTTGTCTCTGTGTCTGTGCTCATTCCTGTCTCTGTGCCACCATGGCCTCCTCCATCTCACCCATCTCCACTGGCAGAGTTGGCCTCCGCTGGGGGCCGGGGGCTGCTCAGCCTTGGCAGACTGCACCCAAGCACCTTCCCTGGGGGAACAAGGGGCACTCCAGGGCAGGTCGTGGGGCTCCTTTGGGGAAGGAGGGCCAGGAGCTCCTCACATCTCTTTTGGAAGCACAAAGCTGATTCAGGACAGAAAAATGACCTTGTTGGAAAGGATACAGGACAAGGTTGTTAAAGATGCTGAGCTCAGGTGGATGGGGTTGTGCAGGGGAGCAGCAACAGCTGCTCCCAAACCCCTTTTGGATGTGCAACTGGAACTACCTGAGGCTGTGTGGAACAGGCAGGTAGGAAGGACATGGAGAGCACGGGGAGAGCAGTTGTCTCTTCCTGTAGTTCTCAAGTGTTTTCCTCATTCACCCTTTGGAGAGGCAGGAGAACAAGCGTGGTGCAGGATGCAGCAGTGGACTGGTACTCACCTCCCTGCCCAGGCAGGGGCACAGGCACAGCCCGTGACATCCATCTTTTTGGGGTTCCCAGGAGCTGTGAAGATCAAAACTCCCCTCAACCGTGAACTAGTGGCCACCTACGAGGTCACCATCTCTGTCCATGACAACGCCAGCGAAGTCATCGACCGCTCGGTCAGCGTGCCCAACGGTAAGGGTGGGCACAGGGACTGGCACAGCCCTTCCCAGGCACCAGCGCAGCTTCTGGGTAACCAGCAGCTCTCCTGCCTTCCTCTCCAACCTGACCAGCAATATTTCCAGTGGGACCAGTCCTGGACAAGCTCCCATCAGGTTCAGGTTCTCCCCTGAGGACTCCTTTAGAGAATGTCCCAGACATCCCAGGGCTGCAGTGGGTGTGGAAAGGACTGTGTGCCCATAACCTTACCATGGCAGGAAAGGACTGTGTGCCCATAACCTTACCATGGGAAGAAAGGACTGTGTGCTCATAACCTTACCATGGGAGACACTCATCTCTTCATTACCATTCCTGTCATATCTTGCCACCCCACTTTGGGTAAATTCAGGCTCATGTGTGAGAAGACACACAAAGCTCAGGAGCAGGTGTCCCACTGCAGCATAGAATACCCATAGCATGCTCAGTGGATTTGGGGCATATTAAAATTTTTCTTGATGAACCAGCACCTGCTGACTCTCCTGGACTTTCACATTCGTGCCTTTACAACCTTCCTTCCTCCCAACCTTCCTTCCCTTCTCTTTCTCATTTGTTCTTCTCTTCTCTCCCCCTGTGGTCTCCACTATGGCCACAGCCAAGCTGACAGTCAACGTCTTGGATGTCAATGACAACACACCCCGCTTCCGCCCCTTCGGGGTCACCTACTTCACTGAGAGGATCCTGGAGGGAGCCACACAGGGCACCACGCTCATCTCCATCTCAGCAGTGGATCCAGACAAAGGTGCCAATGGGCAGATCACCTATGAGCTGCTGAACCTCTCTCCAGAAGGTTACGCCTGTCTGGAAGACCACTCAGCAGGTTGGTGGCCTGGGGAGGTGGGACTCTGGGGCAGGTGGGTGACCTGGGTCAGGTTTCTCATTCCAGGGTCTGCCATCCTCTAGGGAAGGTTGTGGCCAACAGGACAGTGGACTATGAGGAGGTGCAGTGGCTGAACTTCACCGTCCGCGCCTCCGACAACGGCTCTCCCCGCAGATCCGCTGAGATCCCCGTGTACCTGCAGATCGTGGACATCAATGACAACAACCCTGTTTTCACCCAACCATCCTACCAGGTGAGCACCCCTGTCAAACTGTGGGTGTGGGGCTGGGCCTGGACAGGCACAGAGCTGGGGGTTCTCCAGGAACACCTTTTCTTCCCTGTGCTTGAGCCCCTTGGAGAAGATGGTCAATGCTGGCACGCGCTTTGTGCCAGGGCGTCTGGCTGTGCCCAGTGCTGGGTGCCAGCTGTGCCAGCTGTGCCCTCGGTTACTGCCCACTGAGACAGCACAGGTTGAGCCAGTCCTGCCTGCTGCCTCTGTTGCAGAAAGCTGTGTTTGAGGACGTGCCCTTGGGTACGGTCATCCTGAGCGTCACGGCCACTGATGCGGATTCCGGGCAGTTCGCTCTCATCCAGTACAGCCTGAGCGATGGAGAGGGCAAGTTTGGGATAAATCCCAACACGGTAAGGAGCCAACCGAGGCTGGAACAGAGCAGGGGAAGGGAGGGGAGGCTGAAATGGTCCCAGCTTGTGCCTTGCTCCCACACCTCACCTTCTGCCCCTTCTTGAGTACCAGCTCTGCCAGACGAGGTCCACCTGAAGGTCTCTGTGTGCTGCAGGGTGACATCTACATCCTGTCAGCCCTGGACCGGGAAAAGAAGGATCAGTACACACTGACAGCCGTGGCCAGGGACAACCCTGGGGATGTCTCCAGTAACCGTCGGGAGAACTCTGTGCAGGTAGGGCTCTCCTCCTCCCATCACCCCCTGGGTGCTCGTCACCAGCAAGAAGGTGTTAAAGCCCCACCTTTCCTCCCCAGGGGCTGGACTGGGGGGAATTAGGCAGAAGGAAGAGCGGGTGACGCCAGGAGCTGTGGGGTGGATGGTGCAGGGCACTTTGTGCTGCAGGGACAGCACGTCGGCAGGAGGGGCAGGGGAGGGCGACACTATTGTCTGCAAGGGCTGTGGCATGAATGGCTGCCCCAGCCACGGCAGCCCCCATTGTTGGAGGCAGGAATTCATCTGGTGGAGTTGAACAAATAGCAGGAAGGGCACCTCTCTCCAGCAGCAGAGCTGCAGGTCACAGCAGGGGTATGGTCCCAGGGGCTGCCCAGCCTTCCCCAGCCTCACATCAGCCAGCTGTGCTTTGCCAAAGGTGCTGATCACAGTGCTGGACATCAACGATGTCAGGCCCCAGTTCAGCAAGAGCCAGTTCAGCACCAGCGTCTACGAGAACGAGCCGGCGGGGACATCAGTGATCACCATGAGTGCCACCGACCTGGACGAGGGGGACAACGGCGTGGTGACCTACAGCATCGAGGGTCCTGGAGCAGGTGGGTGCTGGGGCAGGGGCTGTTCCCCAGGGATGAGGGTTAGGAGCAGGAAGGAGTCATAGGCACCAAGCCTACACCCATCTCCTGTGGCTGCTTTGGATTCCTGGGAGTGATACTGAAAGTGGGAGCTTTCTCCATTTCTCTGCAGTTTCCAGTTCCTCATCTCATGGTGTGGGATGTTAGGGCTTTGTCTGCCTTCATCCTGCAGCCCAGCCTTGCCTTATGCTCTTGTCTTCCCTACCCCAGCAGGACTTTCTATTACACTCAGTGTGTCCTGGAGCAGACTCACTGCCTGCTTTAGGTGAAGGCTTTGAAGGGCAAAGAGGTGTGGGTGGACAGTGATAGTGCCTGAAATCCAGAATATCTGCACACAGAGAAATTACAGAAATCAGCCAAAAGCTCCCCTGTGCCAGCCTGGGCAGAGTGAAGCACAGACAGGGCTGACCAGGGAGTCGGTCCCAGAGACAAGGATGTGGCAATGGGTTGGCATGCTCTGAAACCCTGAGACCACCCACACCCCTGGCCTGCTGTGAGGGGTGCACTTCAGCTGGTTATACCCATTTCTAGTCACACTTTATCTGTGCAAAGTGTCCTGAGCCAGAGATGTGGGGCTTTTCTCTGTCCCCAGAGGCTTTCAAGATCAATAAAGACTCTGGGCTGGTCACGTCCCGGCGGCGCCTGCAGTCCTACGAGAGGTTCAACCTGACTGTGGTGGCCACGGACAAGGGGCATCCCCCTCTCTGGGGCACCACCATGCTCCACATCGAGGTCATTGACATCAACGACAACCGCCCCGTCTTCGTCCGCCCGCCCAACGGCACCATCCTGCACATCAAGGAGGTGAATCCCTTGGGAAGGAGCAGGGTCATGGTGTGTTGGGAGTGTGTTCAGGGGCACTCCTGCCTGTAACAGCAAAATCCAAACTCCATCTCCGCTGGGGATGCAACCAGACCTTGATTTAGCATGTGGGAAGAGGGTTTGGGTCATGGGGGTGGACGTTCCAAAACAGCCTCTGTCCATACGTGCGAGCAGGGTGGTGGGGCAGATTTGGGGAAGAGAAACCCGAGCAGCGCTCGGAATTAGTAAACAGCCGGTGCGTGCAGACCGTGTTTATAAACATGGGCTGGAAATGCTGACTCTGGAGATGCTTCTCCTTTCTGGGAAGCCAGGCTTGACTCAGCCAGTCCCCAGTGCATGTCTCAGCCAGTCCCCAGTGCGTGTCTCAGCCAGTTCCCAGCCACCCAGACACTGCCTCAGCCAGTCCTCAGCCACCAGCCCAGAGGGGATCATGGCTCCATGCTGCCAGCCCCCTGTTCTGTTTTGGGTGGTGGGAGCTTGCTCACCTCCAAACCAAGGGATTTTGGACCAAGGGGGTCTGGAGGGGCTGGGGGAGCAGGGGGTTTGCTTGCAGTGCCAAGGCTGAAGGGCTCTTGTGGTGGTGTGAGGTCCCCAGGATGAGGTGAGGGATGAGAATTTGACTCCATGTTCTCAGAAGGCTGATTTATTATTTTATGATATGATATGATATGATATGATATGATATGATATGATATGATATGATATTATATTATATTATATTATATTATATTATATTATATTATATTATATTATAGGAATGCTTTACTAAAACTACACCAAAGAAAGAGTAAGGATACATCAGAAGGCTAAACAAGAATGATAATTTAAAAGCTCGGACTGACTCCTCGGAGTCCAACTCAGCTGATGGTGATTGGTCATTAATTAAAAACAATTCACATGAAACCAATCAAAGATGCACCTTTAGTAAATGATCTCCAGACCACATTCCCAAGCAATCAGATAGTTATTGTTTTCATTCTTTTCTGAGGCCTGTCAGCTTCTCAGGAGAAAATCCTGGGCAAAGAGGGTTTTTCAGAAAATGTCACGGTGACAGGCTGTGTGTGTGCAAGCAGGAGATCCCCCTGCGATCCAACGTCTACGAGGTCTATGCCACGGACAAAGACGAGGGTCTCAACGGAGTGGTGCTCTACAACCTGCTGAAGACAGGGGCAGGGAACAAGGACTGGGAGTATTTCAGCATCGACTCGGTCAGCGGGCTGATCCAGACGGCCATGCGGCTGGACAGGGAGAAGCAGGCAGTGTACAACGTGAGCCAGCCAGGGCCCTGGGGCTGTGGGTCTGCCATGGGGCTGGTGGGATGCACGGGATGTGGTGGGGATGGCACCAGTTGACACAGCTGTGGAGATGTCACACCTTAGCAGGAACTGGGTGAATATCAAGTATCTTAGGGGGGTTGCATCCTGGTGGGCCAGCACCCAATTCCCTGTTAAATCCCCCCAAAATTCTCCAGCATCCAGCTGTCCTCTCTGTCCCTGCCTCAGTGATGTCTCCCAGCCTGGTTTTTTCCAGGACAGCCCTTTTGCCTCTCTCCCCAGCTGATCATCGTGGCCTGTGACCAGGGCCAGCCACCCTATGAGACCATGCAGCCGCTCCAGGTAGCACTCGATGACATCGATGACAATGAACCCATCTTCCTCAGGCCACCTGTAAGGCACCAGGGTGAAGGGGGTGGGGTGCAGGGGGTGCAGGGGATGCAGGGGATGCAGGGGGTGCAGGGATGGGGATGCCAGCGAGCACGTGTGATGGAGCCTGCAGACCTGGGCATCACCATTGTGGGGAGAACCCTGGGATTTGTCTGCTTTGGTTTAAAGCAACCCCAACCTTTTATTTAAGTGCTCATGACGTTCCTTTCCCTGGGGTCTCTGGCAGAGGGACAGTCCCCAGTACCAGGCACTCTCTGTCCCTGAGCACTCACAGCCTGGCACCGTGGTGGGGAACGTCACCGGTGCAGTGGATGCGGATGAGGGCTCCAACGCCATCGTCTACTACTTCATAGCAGGTGGGCGTGGAGATGGCAGCTCTGTGTCCCCCACACTCCCCTCACCCAGGATTTCCATCCTCTCCTTGCTGCCTCTCTGCCCTGCTCAATGGGCAAGGTGGCATTTTGGAAGTGCCAAGCCCCAAGAGGACTGACTGGGGGTGCCTTTCTGCACCCAGCTGGGAACCAGGAGAGCAACTTCCAGCTGAGCCGAGAAGGGAAGCTGAAGGTCCTGCGGGACCTGGACCGGGAGAAGGAGCCGTACCACTCCATCATCGTCAAAGCATCCAGCCAGAGGAACTGGGCTCCTCCCCGGGGCCAGCGGGCAGCCAGAGCCCAGTTCTGGGACCTCAGCGAGGACCTGACCCTGCAGGAGGTGCGGATCTTCCTGGACGACATCAATGACCAGTCCCCCCAGTTCACCAAGTCGGAGTACACGGCGGGTAAGAGGTGCCAGGGGCTGGGGGGGCACCTGGAGCCAGAGATAATCCAGGAAAATCCAGCAGGGTAAAGGGGCAGTGGGAGCCAGCCTGGCCCCAGGTCCCTTTCCCATCTCTCCCTCAAAGGGGTTGCCACCGATGCCAAGGTGGGGTCGGAGCTGATCCAAGTGCTCGCAGTGGACGCCGACGTGGGCAACAACAGCCTGGTCCTGTACCACATCCTGGGCATCCGCTACATCAAGCAGCACTCCAATGACTCCGAGGAGGTGGCCAACATCTTCAGCATTGGTGGGTGCCCAGCCTGCTGCAGGAGCATGGGGCCTCAGGCAGGGACATCCCTGTGGCCAAAGATATCCCCATGGCTGGGGTCACTGATCCTGTCTGATGGTGTTCACAGGGATCTTAGGATGAGGGAAGAGACAAGGATCTGACTCCATGTTTCAGAAGGCTTGATTTATTATTTTATGATATATATTATATTAAAACTATACTAAAAGAATAGAAGTAAGGAATTCATCAGAAGGCTGGCTAAGAATAGAATAGGAAAGAATGATAACAAAGGCTTGTGGCTCGGACAGAGAGTCTGAGCCAGTTGACTGTGATTGGCCATTAATTAGAAACAACCACATGAGACCAATCCCAGATGCACCTGTTGCATTCCACAGCAGCAGATAACCATTGGTTACATTTTGTTCCTGAGGCCTCTCAGCTTCTCAGGAGAAAAAAATCCTAAGGAAAGGATTTTTCATAAAAGATGTCTGTGACAATCCTGGGCTTGTCACCATCCCTTCCACAGGAACCCTTGATGGCATCCTGCGAACCTTTGACCTCTTCACTGCCTACAACCCCGGCTACTTTGTGGTGGACATTATGGCCTCTGACCTGGTGGGCCACAACGACACGGCCATTGTGGGGATTTACATCCTGCGGGATGACCAGCGGGTCAAGATCATCATCAACGAGATCCCTGACAAGGTCAGGCAGTTCGAGGAGGAGTTCATCAGCCTCCTCTCCAACATCACCGGTGCCATCGTCAACACAGATGATGTGCAGGTAACCATCCACCTTGGAGCTTGCTTTGGGGGGTAGGTGGCCTTCCACACGCCGTTTGGGAGGTCTCCTTCGAGGGAGTCCTGCCTGGATAACCACAGACACCCCTGGGTTCTGAAGGTGATGGGTAGACCCCAGGTTGGGGTGTACTGTGGGAGTCCAGATGATGCTTGAGGGTCTTCTGCCACACAAGCACACCTCAAGGATGCTCAGGAGGAGACTCCTGTCCCACCCTGCAGACTTTGCTGTCTCTCCCCAGTTCCACGTTGACAAGAAGGGCCGGGTGAACTTTGCCCAGACGGAGCTGCTGATCCACGTGGTGAACAGGGAGACCAACCGCATCCTGGACGTGGAACGGTACGTCCCCTCTCCCCCCACCCAGCCTGGCTCCCCGGGCACCCTGAGTAATGTCAGGGTGCCCAAGCAACCCTTCTCTTCCCAGGGTTATTCAGATGATAGATGAGAACAAGGAGCAGCTGAGGAATCTCTTCAGGAACTACAATGTGCTGGACGTGCAGCCTGCCATCACTGCCCGGGCACCCGACGACCTCTCAGCTCTGCAGGTAAGGGTCCAGCTGGGCTTGGAGGAGCTGCTCACAGCCCTCTGGGGGTGGTGTCCCTTCCCATTGGGACTGCTCAGTGCTGGAGAGGTGTTCCACCTGTATAACCTGGGGCATGTGGCCACCAGCAGGAGCTGGCTGCATGCTGGAGGTTCCCCCCATGCCTCTGTCTCTCCTAGATGGCAATCATCGTGCTGGCTGTCCTGCTCTTCCTGGCTGCCATGCTCTTCATCCTCATGAACTGGTACTACCGGACAGTGTGAGTGACTCCTGGGCTCTGCCCAGCCCCTGCAATGTCCCCTTAGACCAGGGGGACCAGCGTGCCTTCTCCTGGGCCTGGAAATGCCAGCAAGCAAAGGAGGGCATCACCTTCCTCCAAAATCCATGGTTTTAATACTGATGGTATTGGTATATCTCCCCTCAAAGCTCCCCAGCCTTATTTAATATTTAATATTTATTGCACATCCTGTATGAAGGGTTATTGCAAACGTGTGTGTCCTTTTCCTTTCCAGCATATTCTTTATTTTCTTCCCCAACTGGCTGTGTTTCTTTTGCAGGCACAAAAGGAAACTGAAAGCCATCGTGGCTGGCTCCACTGGTGAGCAGTGTTTGGGGTGTCCCAGCTGCATGGCAGAGTGGGGTGTCACAGGGAGACAAGGGGGATATCATGGGGTGTGTATCAGAGTTGATCCTGCCCAGCAAGGTGTGATGGTGGGAGGCCTTTCTCAGCATCAAACTCTGTGTTACCTGCCACACCCCACCGTGTTTCTCACTGCCTTTTTGGTTCCTCTTTATCCCTCCCGGATAAAGGAGTGTCACCCCATGGTTTGCTGCCAAGCCCACCAATGCTGTCCTGTAACTCTAATCCCTGCCTTTGCAGGGAACAGAGGCTTCATGGACATCATGGACATGCCAAACACCAACAAGTACTCCTTTGATGGGTGAGTGCCATCTCCTGGGGCTGGAGGCTGCTCCCAAGAGAGGGATGCCTGTGTTTTGGAGACAGGAGGTGGAGACATAATATCTCTCTGCTCTGCTCTGCTCTGCTCTGCTCTGCCCTGCATGGAGCATTGCTGATCCTGGGACACGCTCTCACTCTGAGAGCTTCCTAAGCTAAAAAATATTATACTTTCTTCTGTGACTCCATCTCTGCCAATCCTGGCCAGGTTTGGGGTAAGCAGAGATACTGGGCAGGGTTGGACACACATCTGGATGCAGAACAGCCAAATTCATACGTGCACGGGGCAGGAAGAGGCAGTGCAGCCTCAGCATCAGGCTCTGCACGGGGTTAGGGATGACGCCGCTCTTTGCCTGCCCTGATGGCCGTTCCTCCCCCCGGCAGGGCCAACCCGGTGTGGCTGGACCCCTTCTGCAGGAACATGGAGCTGGCGGCGCAGGCGGAGCACGAGGACGACCTGCCGGAGAACCTGAGCGAGATCACGGACCTGTGGAACAGCCCTGCCCGCACCCACGTGAGACACAGCCCTGCTGGGACACCTCTGTCCCCTCCGTGCCACCCCCGGCAGCTGCTGAGCCGCCGTCTGTCCCCGCAGGGCACCTTCGGCAGGGAGCCCTCGGCCGCCAAGCCCGAGGATGATCGCTACCTGCGGGCTGCCATCCAGGAGTACGACAACATCGCCAAGCTGGGGCAGATCATGCGGGAGGGACCCATCAAGGTGAGTGCTGAGGGCGTCCTGCACCGAGGAGTCTTCTCTGCACCTTCCAGGTTCGCAGCGCCGGAGGGTGGCGTCGCTCCAAAAACTGCTGGGATGAGGCCAGGCTCCCTCTGAGCAAGCCACCTCCCCTGGATAATCCACAATCTCTCCCCCTCCGCCCAGGGCACGCTCCTGAAGGTGGTGCTGGATGATTACATGCGCCTGAAAAAGCTCTTTGCCCAGCGGATGGTGCATAAGGCCACCGCCAGCCAGGGGGACCGCTCCTCGGTCTCGGAGGTAGAGGGGTGTGCGTGGCTCTGGGGACATGCTTGCCGTGCCCTCTGGGATGCCGTGTGTCCTCCTGGCCCTACAGGCTCTGCTCCCTGTCTGCACCCAGTGCTGCCCCCTCACTCTCTGCTTGGTCAAAACAAGCCAGATATTGCTTTTCGACTGGTTCCCGCTGCTGTTTTTTCATTGGTTTTCCAGGATGCTGGTTCCCCACAGTGGCTCCCTGTGTTTCCTCTGATCAGCACACAGCACCTTCTCCCTCGGTCTCTCTGACCCCAGGAGAGGAGCCCTCTTTGCAGACTGGGCTCTGTCCATCAGCTCCCATTTCTGCCAAGGCTGGCCAAAGCTGTGGGGGATCATCTTCCCTTCCTTCTGCTTCTCTGGCTTTTGCCTCGAAAACACAGGGTTTTGAGGCAAAACTGTTGGGATGGAGAGTGTTGGTGCAGAAGGGCTGGTCTGGGGAGAAGAAACTCCTTCTGTGGCCTTCTACCCTTCCTGGGGGTGCAAAAGGAGGGGCAAAGAGAGCAGAGGGCAGCAGTGGGATGGGAGATGCCTTTCAGCCCTTCTGCCCTCCATCTATCCATGCCCTAATTCCCCTTTAGCCCCATCCAGCCTTCCTTCATCTTCTTTCCCTGTCTGCCTCCTGCCCCTCCAACCTCATGCAACCCCAAATTCCAACCTGGCTCCAAACTCCTCCTTGGCCACTCTGGGGGCAGCTGCAGGACACAGCACCCACCTGGGAGCCAGTGTCTGAGCTGGGGCATCTGCCCAGGGATGGAGCAGTGCCTGACCTGGGGCATCCGCCCAAGGATGGAGCAGTGCCTGAGCTGGGGCATCTGCCCAAGGATGGAGCAGTGTCTGAGCTGGGGCATCTGCCCAGGGATGGAGCAGTGCCTGAGCTGGGGCATCCGCCCAAGGATGGAGCAGTGCCTGAGCTGGGGCATCCAATCAAGGATGGAGCAGTGCCTGAGCTGGGGCATCTGCCCAGGGGTGGAGCAGTGTCTGAGCTGGGGCATCTGCCCAAGGATGGAGCAGTGCCTGAGCTGGGGCATCTGCCCAGGGATGGAGCAGTGCCTGAGCTGGGGCATCCACCCAAGGATGGAGCAGTGTCTGAGCTGGGGCATCTGCCCAAGGATGGAGAGACCCATCTGGAGGTCCTCTCCTAATGATCCATGCTCTGAGGGTGCTTCACAAGAGGAGGGCCCTTCCCTCTGGGAAGCCAGAGCTGCTCTGGTCATTCTCCCTCCTGCACGGCTCTCTTGCAGCTGATCCAGAAGGAGCTGGAGGACGAAGAGGAGGAGCGCAGCCCCAGCCAGGGCAGCCTGCGCTTCCGGCACAAGCAGCCGGTGGAGCTGAAGGGTCCGGACGGCATCCACGTTGTGCACGGCAGCACGGGCACCCTGCTCGCCTCCGACCTCAACAGCCTGCCCGAGGACGACCAGAAGGTGCTGGGCCGCTCTCTGGAGACTCTGACCGCCGACTGCGGGGGCTACAGCGACCACAACGCCCGCACCGAGTCGGCCAAGTCCACGCCCCTGCACAAGATGCGGGAGGTGATCATGGAGAGCCCTCTGGAGATCACCGAGTTATGACGAGCGCTGCTGCTGCTCCTCCAGGCAAGCCGGGGATGAAGCACAGAGCAGGGGGGCCGTGCTGGGGGCCGGGGGCAGCCCCAGAGCGGAGCTCGGCCCCCTCTTCCCCCGCAGGAGTCCGGGCTAGCCGGTGCACATCGCTCCGGCAGCCTTGGAGAGCTTGGCCCCGGCAGAGGGCTCTCAGGACCGGAATGCTTTTACTCGCCTGTCATTTATCCATGAAACCATTAAATTTTTTTTATTTTTCTTATTAAAAAAAAAAAAAAAGTTTTTTTTTCTAAAAAAAAAAAGGGAAAAGAAAAGCTGAATGAATCTGATGAGTCCAGACTGGACGGGGGGGAAGGTGCAGTGAGGATGCAGATGATGTGCTGCCACAGCATTCCCGGGCACAGGCTGGGGACAGGCAGCTGTTGTCACACCTCGACCACGAGCATGGGCAGGGCCAGGGAAGCGTGGGGAGAGACCTAATCCTTTTGGCATTAACGTCACCTTTCCAGTAAGGAAAGACCCCAAAAAATTAAAAAGAAAAAAAAAAACCCAACCCAAAGACATTCCTCCATTTTGCTGGCTTTACCAAAACTTGTTGCAATGTCGAAAAAGAGAGAGGCTAACTGGGGCTTCTGGATGTCGAGTGCTCGTGCGTGTCTTTTGTTGCCCTTTTCTTTCCCCTTCTCTCTTGCATTTGGGTTTGTTTGTTCGGGGGTTTGTTTCCAGTCGTGACCTTGTGGAGAGTTTCGGGCACGGTCTGTTACGGGACTCAGAAATACACTGTCTATGGCTTTGGGTAACCTGTCTGTCGTCCTTCCTGCCCACATCCATCAGGCCCCAAACCCCCTTTGGGAAGAGAAGACCCTCTTTTAACTCACCCCTCAATCCATCATCTGCACGAGATGCCCCCGGGTGTTGCTGCACCTTGGATTTCGGAGGAAGCATTAAATGTTCTCCCACACTCCCACTGCAGCCCCCAGCACGAGGAGGAAGGACACAACCAGCCAGGCTCACGGGAAGAGTTTATTTGTGGTGGGATGCTCCCATGCACGCCCAGGAGCAGGCACTGCAGGCATTCCCCTGACACAGCAGGGAGGGACGAGCCAGCACCCGCTGCCCTCACCCCCACGGCTGGGACAGCACAGGGCCCCCAGCAGGGATGGGGGTGTCACAGGAAATCCTGGCACTCAAACTCATTCATTTTAGGTTCACTGCTGCCAGCCAGCAGTGGGGGGCCAGCGTTTGGGCAGCAGAACCCAGCCCAGCCCACGGGGACAGATCCACGTTGCGGGATCTGGGCCGTACGAGTGGCTCGGGGTGGGATGGAGAGGTGGAGAAGGGATTGGGGATGGAGATAGAGGTGGGAATAGAGCTTGGGGATTTTGCAGTAGCCCTGAGAGATGTCAAGGCTGAATCCCTAGTGCTGAAAATATCAACGAGTCCCTTAACCTGATTTGGAAATCCAAGCCCCAGGAGTGGAAGAGGAAGCGGCCGAGGTTCCCCGCAGCCCCGCCGGCGCGGCGAGGCCAGGTGGCTCCTGCCATTGACGTCTGTGAGCATGGGCACGTCCCAGGGAAGGGAGCCAGGATCCCCAGCCACATGGCAGAGCAAGTCCAGCCAGCTGGGGAGATGGCTCCTAGTTCCACACGTGGCGCTGGCAGTGCGCGACAGCCTGGGGAGGGACGGGATGGCACTGGGATGCAGGGACTGCCAGCACGGCACCTGGGATGCAGGGACTGCCAGCACGGCACCCTGGGACACGGGGAGGGGACACAGCTGTCACTTACATTGCACTCCACCGCCGTGGCCATGTTCTTGCACCAGTACTGCGGGCCCCAGACGCAGGGGGCTGAGCCCAGGAGATCCTCCTTGCCCGAGTCGCAGGCTCTGATTTTCTGCATTGCGAAGGAAAAGGGTGGGAGGGAGAGGAAGGAAAGCCCCATGAGCAGCCTCTGACCCTCTCCTAGCCCACAGGCTGGGACAAGGGAGGCCCATCTTGGCCCGGGCTGCCCCAGGGGTGAGGACACTTACAGTGCAGACGAAGGTGGGGTCCATCATCTGCACGAAGAGCCGCACGGCTGCTGGCTCGTACTGCAACACCAGCGCCTGGCACTGGGAGGGAGAGAGGGGTGAGCCTGGCAGGGGGTCAGGGGAGGCTTTGCTGGCTTGGTCGTGCCCCCTCAGCTCACCTTGCTGGTCAGCGGCATGGGCAGCATGGCGCAGCCCTTCTCCAGCACCTCGCCCAGCTCCTCCAGCGTCTCGTTCTTGAGCAGCTCGTTGTCCAAGTAGGTGATGACGATCTGGCAGACGCTGCAGAAGGCGCCGGCGCTCACCGCCAGCTGCTCCAGGGATTCAGCCCCTGGAGGACACGGCCGTCAGCACCCAGAGGAGGGCACGTCCCCCTGCCCGGGCTCGGGGTGCCAGCTCACCGGGCCGGGTGTCCCCAAGGCGGGGGCAGCAGTGCATCAGGGCGCACACGGCCGCGGGGTCGGTGGCCTCCAGCAGCATGGTCACCACGGCCTTGCCGTAGGAGTTGACGAAGTCCTTGCACTGCCCGATGACGCCGTGGGGCAGCATGTAGCACACCTTCTCCATGTCGTTCACCAGCTGCTCCTGCCGGCACAAGGCACAACAGGGGAAGCTCCTCGCTGCCCCTCGGCCCCCTGTGCCAGCCCCCAGTGCCAGCCCCCAGTGCCAGCCCCCAGCGGTGGGGCTCACCTCTGTCACGTTGTTCTCCAGCAG
Source organism: Molothrus ater (assembly GCF_012460135.2). Classification (NCBI taxonomy): domain Eukaryota; kingdom Metazoa; phylum Chordata; class Aves; order Passeriformes; family Icteridae; genus Molothrus; species Molothrus ater. Next base: position 2,119,832 of record NC_050485.2, on the reverse strand, counting down.
GCTCTCCACTGTCTTCACGGTGAACTGGCACACGTCACACAGCGGAGTGCTCCCCACCCTGTCCTGTGGGGACAAGGGGGTGGGATGCATGCTGAGCCCCCCCAGTGCCACAGACATGTGTCTGAGAAAGCCTTTCCTTAGGATTTTTTCTCCTGAGAAGCTGAGAGGCCTCAGGAACAAAATGCAGGCAATGATTATCTGCTGCTGTGGAATGCAACAGGTGCATCTGGGATTGGTCTCATGTGGTTTTTTCTAATTAATGGCCAATCACAGTCCAACTGTCCGGACTGTCTCGGCCAGTCACAAGGCTTTGTTATTCAATCTTTTTCTATTCTTAGCTAGCCTTGTGATGAAATCCTTTCTTCTATTCTTTTAGTATAGTTTTAATAAAATTTATATCATAAAATAATATATATCATAAAATAATAAATCAAGCCATGGAGTCAACATTCTCATCTCTTCCCTCATCCTAAGACCCCTGTGAATACCATCACACCCCAGAGCCACCCTCATCCTGTTCCACCATCACCCCCAAGTAAGGCATCCCCCAAGAAGGGCATCCTCCAAGTAAGGCATCCCCCATGTAAGGCATTCCCCAAGTAAGGCATTCCCCAAGTAAGGCATTCCCCACCTCAGATAAATGATGCTTGAGGGAATAAAATACAAAATGAGGCTCTCCCTTTTACAGTGTTTGGATTTCAAGGAGCACAGCAGAATTGAGGGGGTCCCCACTCACCCCCAGCATGCTCAGGACCTGCATCACCCTCTCTGTGAGCAGCGTGTGGAGGGGCAGTGCCGAGTTGGAGGCGCAGAGTCCCAGCTGGCCACACAGCTCCGATGGGTCCTGGGGAGAGAGACACCCCAAATCAGGAGGGCTTTGGCCCCTGGGAGGGGAATTTCAGCACATCAGGGCATGGATCTCACTTACCTCAGCCTGCTACCGGTGGAGGGGTCAGAAAATGGCAAGAAAAAATGAAAAGAAAATGTAATTTCAGCAGTTGCGCAAAGCAGAGAGGAGGGGAAAAACAAGTTAATATTTTGTAGGAATATTAGGGGGTGAGTTTAACAAAATAAAAGGATCATTTGCTGCTGATGGTCACTGGGTACCAGGTGGCACCCAGAGACCCCAGGCACTCCGGGGTGCCCTCAGCCTCTTACCAGGTAGTGCAGGAGCTGGGAGGCCGTGTCCGTGTACTCGGCCAGGGAGCGCTGGCACTGCGGGAGGGAGGCACAGCGTCAGTGCCCAGGCAGCGCCAGGCATGGGCTGGCACCCAGGGGAGAGGGCAAAACATCCCTGGGAGTGCCAGGGCCAGGCTGGGCACTGCTACCAGTAGGTCGGATGTGACATACACACGGGATTAGCGTCCAAGGAAAAAAAAAGGTTTTTATTCTGCATATTCTTTACATATTATTAATGAAGTTTATATAATCATAATACATAAACTTTCTATATTTTATATATATATTTATATGTATTTTATATAAATAAGAATAATCTTATATATATAAGAATATTATATATATAAGAATATAAATTTTTTAGGTATTCTTAATAAAGTGTGATTTTAAGTTATTAACTGTATTAACTATATATAACTACATATATATATTTATATAAATATAGTTATATAACATGCAGAATAAATTTTTTTTCTTTTTTTCCAAGAAGAAAGTTTTTTATTTTGCATGTTCTTTATATATTCTTAATAAAGTTTATATATTCTTAATATATAAACTTTATCTATTTCTATAAATACAAAAATATTTTTATATATATATTCTTACATATAAGAATATTCTTATATATATAAAAGAATATTATATATATATGAGAATATATATTCTTAATAAAGAATACCTATATATATTTATAAAGAATATATATAAAGAATATATATATTTATATTTTTATATTTTTTATATATTCTTAATAAAATGTGATTTTAAGTTATTAACTGTATTAAATGTATATAAATACATATATATAACATGCAGAATAAAAACATTTTTTTTCCAAGAAGAAAAGTTTATTATTCTGCATATGCTTTATATATTCTTAATAAAGTTTATATAGTCTTAATGTACAAATTTTTTATATTTATATACATAAAAATATATTTATATATTGTATATATATTCTTATATATATAAGAATATTCTTCTATATATATAAGAATATTCTTCTATATATATAAGAATATTATATATATAAGAATATATATTCTTTAGATCTTCTTAATAAAGTGTGATTTTATTAACTGTATTAACTATATATAGCTATATATATAGGACATGCAGAATAAAATCTTTTTTTTTCCAAGAAAAAAAAAGTTTTTTATTCTGCATGTTCCTTATATAATCTTACTAAAGTTTATATATTCTTAATATATAAACTTTATATATTTTATATATAAAATATATTAAAATATATATATATAATATATATTAAATATATTTTAATATTTCATATATAATTTTATATATAAGAATATTCTTATATATGTAAGAATATTATACATAAAATAATATATATTCTTTAGATATTCTTAATAAAGATTATATATTCCTAATATATAAATTTTATATATATTTTTATATATTCTTATATATATAAGAATATTCTTTTATATATAAGAATAGTATATATAAGAATATATATTCTTTATATATTCTTAATTAAGCATGATTTTAAGTTATTAACTGTATTAACTATATATATAAATACATATATATATAACATGCAGAATAAAAAACTTTTATTTTCCAAGAAGAAAAATGTTTTTATTCTGTGTGTTCTCCAGCTTATATACTCTTAACAAAGCATGATCTTCAGTCATTAACTACATCACAATAACTTAGTATATTCATTGGTGCAAAGCAATCAGTGTCAATATAATTGGTAAAAGTTTTACAGAAATTTAATAAGGCACATATGCACATCTACTTATGCACGTAGTCTGGCTTATAAAAATTTTCATGCATCTTTTCTAAACTGTTGCCATGCTGACGGCCTTGTCTTCTTCCTTGCTATGTACACTTGAAAATTATCATTGTTATTTCTTCTATTAACTCAGCTTTGCTCGCAGCCCAGCTGCCAAGCCCCTCCACAGGACAGGGCTTGGAGCAGCCTGGGAGTGTGGGAGGTGCCCCTGCCCATGCTGGGCTGTCCCTGCCCATGGAGCCCCTCCCAGCCCAACCCCGGTGTGGCTCCCTGCTCACCTGCCGTGCCAGGGGGGGTGGCAGGGTCAGGCAGACCCTCTTGGCGTGTGCCACCAGCGCCCAGCTGAAGGCAGAGTTGGTCCCCAGCGCCTCCTGCACGGCCCTCGCCAGCTGCAGGCAGTCCCCACACACCTCCTCCATCTCCTGCAGGGTGACAAGCACAGGGACACCTTGGTACCCTCCAGGAATGTGCCCCTTGTTGATGGAGTGACAAAACTCTCCCTTGTCCCCTCAAAAAGGAAATAAGCCCAGAAGTTTCTCTCCTCAATCAGGTAAAAAGCCACCTCATAGGACCTGGGGGGCTTCACCTCAAACTTAAGGAGAGCCAATTGGACAGGAGCCAAAAAATCCCACCTGGGAAATTCACTACAAAAAGAAGAGAACAAAGAAACCAATCACTTTTGTGAGGTGTTTTACCAGGAGTAAGAACGTCCTGCACCTGGCTCGGTTTTTCTCTCTAAGGAGTTTGTTATTTTGCCTTTTATTAAAACCTTTTTGTTTCCAGAAAGGTTTTAATAAAAGGCAAAATAACAAACTCCTTACAGAGAAAATTCTGCCACAGAAGCCACCCTGCTGATTTTCTGCCTCCAAAGGTAGCTGAGCTCTCCTGGGTTTGAAATAGATCTCCAAGAGCTTTTGAGACCTGGCTTGAGGAGGAAACTATTACTGTACCCCACGAAATAAAACAAATCCCCCCACCCCCAACCTGCATTTGCAGGGCTGGGATTTAATCACTGGCTGCAATTTCGGGCAGCACTCTGACCAGCATCTCTCATTTCCCTCCTGCATCCTGAAATATCCCCCAAACTGACAACACTGCCAGCCAGATGTAATTTCAGCTCTGCAGAAATTCTGGGGGCTTTCTCTAATTGTTGTTAAGTAGGTGATACTTTTAAGGGGATTCTCACCCCTGAGCAGCATTAGGATGCTGGCACGGATTGTCCAGAGAAGCTGTGGCTTCACCATTCCTGGAGGTGTCCAAGGCCATCTTGGATGGGGCTTGGAGCAGCCTGGACACGTTCCCTGCCCATAGCAGGGGTTTGGAATGAGGTGATCTGTAAGGACCCTTCCCACCCAAACCATTCCATGGTCCCATGACCAGCACCACCCCTGCCTGTGCCACGGTACCTGGGCCTCGCCGTGAGGCAGATCCTGGGGATGGAGCAGGAGGGGCACGTTGGCCATGAAGGGGGCAATGAGGTCAGCAAAGTCCTGGCTGGGGCCTGTGGCAGCTGCTGGTGGCTCCTGGTACTTTGGGGTCCCCGTGGTGGCTCTGTCCAGGCGCTGGCACAGCCTGATGGTCCCACACACCACCTTGGGTTCCGACTGGGGGAGCAGAGGGGTGGGGTGGGGCTTGAGGCTGCACCTCCTCCATCACACCCAGTCCGCCACCCACCCCCACCCTGGGTCATTTCCTGTGGGAATCCACAAAATCAGAGGGTTTTGGGAAAGCTGCAAAAGGCAGGCCCCAGAGACAGCAGAACTGTGATTAGAGCCAAGCAGCAGCCATGAGATTGGTCAGCAGAAAAATTATTTAAAAAGTAGAAAAGCAAGGGCAAATAGAACAATGGTCTGTGTATTAACACTTGTCTAGAATAACTCTCTAAGCTACAGAAAAGTTTATCTAGCAAGATATTAGGAAGTTTGAAGCTTAATAATGGAGCTCTGAGCATTGTGTTTTAAGGCTTACAGGCAGGTATTGTATTTGAAATGAGCAAGCATTGTTTAACCAAAGGTACTTGTGCTTACAGTAGTTGGATAGAACTACTGTCAATGTGCTTTTGCTTTGTGTGATTGGTCAAAAAACTTATAAAGTAAGTTGTAACATTAAGTTCTTGGTCTGCTGCCTGGGATGTGAGCTGCTGGCATCTTCCCATTGTCATAACCATGGAATGAGACTGATGCTGGAAAATCAAACAGCTCAAGGCACGTTCCACAGCAGCCCCATCCCATTGGTGAGTTGTACATACACCCCCGACCAGCGATAATTTCCCTCTCCATCTCGTCCTTCAGATGGTTTGCCCCAGGCTCCAGGAGCATCCTTTGCTCTGCAAGCCCCCAGGACATCCCAAGCTGTGGGAAAACCCAAACCTGGGGCTCCCCCTTCCTCACCAGCACTTGCTTGCCCAGCTGGACAAGGACGAGGATGCCGGTGTCCACCATCCTCTTGCACTTGACAGACCAGTCTTGGAAGGGCAGGTACTGGCATCTCTTATCCAAGAACAGCCTCAGCTTCTCCTGGGTGACAGAGAGAGAGGTCAGGGCCTCAGTGTGGTTGGAAGGGAGGAGCGCCAGCCCCACTCCCCTTCCCACTGAGACCCACCTCGGTGCGGTTGTCCTGCAGGATCTTGCCCACCACAGAGACTGCCACCTGGCACAGGTGACAGGGGATCCCCTTCTGCTGAGAGAGAGGGGACATATCAGGATGCTGTCACAGCGCCCAGACCCTCTTCAGATCCCAATCTTCCACCCCAAAACCACCCCGGGGCACCCATTGGCTTCTGCCATTTGCTCTGCTTTGCTCTGTGCTCTGTAGCCACATTTCTCTTCACAGAGAAAAGCAAGGCACAATTCTTCCCAAGAACATTTCTGGGTTTCACATTCTCTGAACATCAGAGGAAGGGAAAACACAATTCTTATCATTTGCTGTGCCCATGTTTGTGCCAAAGTAGAATGCAATTTGGAGATTGTTTACCCAAAGTCATGGTGTCAGGGCCAAGTGTGTGCGTGTGTGTCAGGACTGTCGGGTGACAGTCACAAGATTCAGAGCAGTGTGTGCAAGGTTGAGTGCTTAACAGATTCAGTTTTAGATGTATAGAATAATATAGTATAATGAAATAATTAATGTATAGAATAGTGTAGTATAGAATAATATAGTATAATAAAATGTAGATATATAGAATAATATAGTATAATAAAGTAATTAATCAGCCTTCTGCTATCCATGGAGTCAGATGCATCATTCTCTACCCTGGTCAGGGCCATCACAGCACTGCTATAGACACAGATGCTGGGGTGGGCAGGCTGGGATTCTCTTTCCATCTCCATGTTTGGGGCAGACGGGCACCTCTCCCGCAGCCCCCCGTGTTCCCTGCTCCCAGTGCCTGGTCCCACACATCCCCTGATCCCAGTGCCCAGTCCCACACATCCCCTGTTCCCAGCCCCGGTCCCACACATCCCCCGTTCCCAGCCCAGTTACCCCTAGTGCCCGGTCCCACACATCCCTCATTCCCAGCCCAGTTACCCCCAGCCCCAATCCCACACATCCCCTGTTCCCAGCCCGGTTACCCTCAGCCCCGGTCCCACACATGCCCCGTTCCCAGCCCGGTTACCCCCAGTGCCCGGTCCCACACATCCCCCGTTCCCAGCCCGGTTACCCCCAGCCCCGGTCCCACACATGCCCCGTTCCCAGCCCGGTTACCCCCAGTGCCCGGTCCCACGCCGTGAGCCGGCAGAGCTCCAGCGCCCCGCACTTGGCCGCGGTGGCCGCATCCCGGCACCAGTGCTCCGGCCGCTCGCTGCACTCGTGGAGGGGGCTGGCCCCGGCTGTGGGCGGGGAGAGGACACTGTCAGCCCTCAAGGCACCCCAAACGAGTGATGCTCCTCACCCTCCTGCTGTTATTCCTCCTAAATCCCAAAGTCGTGGAGGGGGGTGGGGGTGTTTCATTTATAAATGATTTTTTAAGGTCGGTTGTGCCAGTGCTGAAAATTGCAATGCAAGATGTTTTCCATTCCCATCTGTATGGCAGATTACCTTTGTCAAGTGGGCAGTTTGCCTGATCTCTCTCTTTGAGTGACCACATTCACACCTCCCTCAGGAGTGGACATCTGCTGATAACAGCTATTGAATGTCCCTGCATGACTGATAAGAACTGTAACATCCCACTGGGAGATGCTCTGCCCAGAGGGAGGAGCCAAGCATTGCTACCCAGATATAATCCAGAGGTTTTGAGACACCAGCACGGCTTTCTCCACGGGATTCCCCAGAGGAACAGCAGCTGTCTCTTCTTTGTCGCAGGCATCTTTTCACTAAAAATCCTTTCTTTAGGATTTTTCCTTCTGAGAAGCTGAGAGGCCTCAGAGACAGAATGTAAGCAATGGTTATCTGCTGCTGTGGAATGCAACAGGTGCACCTGTGATTGGCCCGTCTTGGATGTTTATAATTAATGGCCAATCAAGGACCGAGCTATCTCGGACAGAATCCAAGAGAGCTGCCTTTGTTATCATTCTTTTCTTGTCTATTCTTAGCTTAGCAAGCTTCTGAGGAAACCTTGTCCATCTTTTTCTTTTTAGTATAGGTATAATGTAATATATATATATCATAAAATAATAAATCAAGCCTTCTGATCATGGAGTCAACATTCTCGTCTCTTCCTTCATCCAAGAACCCCTGTGAACACGGTCACACTTCTTCCACTGGATCTTCAGAGGCAGAATCCATCCTTCTCTACAGGACCCCCCTTGCTCCAACAGAACCACCCCTGACACTGCAGGAGGGCTGCAGCCACAATTCCAATGGGACTGCTGCCAACACCCTGACCCACAGGGTGTCAGGCTGGGTTCTGACTCTGGCAGTGTTGTTCTAGTGCACTGCATTGTTTATTTTATCCTTTTTTTTTCCTTCCCTATTAAAGAACTGTTATTTCCTGCTCCCATATTTTTGCCTGAGAGCCCCTTAATTTAAAATTCATAGCAATTCAGAGGGGTGGGGAGGGTTTACATTCTCCATTTCAGGGGAGGCTCCTGCCTTCCTTAGCAGACTCCTGGCTTTCCAAACCAAGACAGCCAGGCTGCCAGCTTTTCCAATGGGATGTCTGTCACAGGGTCAGCAGCAAAGGGAATTTGGGGCTCATCCTCAGCCTCTCAGCACCCTCTGACACGCTGCGGAGGCGGCCGCTGATAAAAGCAGCAATAAATCTTGCAAAACGGGCAAACCCAGGGCGCCGGCGCTCAGCCCCGCACGGCAGCCGGATAATCGCGCCACGGCTCCCGGCAACGATTGAGCAACCCCACTTTTGGTGGGGTTCTTTTGGTTTGATTTCTTCCCCACGACAGCATTTTCTGCTGGCTGTAAATGCCCGGCCTGGCCCGCCCCGGCAGCGCGGTGGCGTGGCGCAAGAGCAGCGCTCTAATTGTCACCTCGGTGTGTCAGGACTCATCCTGGATGGGGCGAGTGTTTGCTCGCACCGGGAACTGTGCCCACCCAGGATGCGGCTGGGGAGGAGGCGGCGAGAAGGCACAAGCCAAGCCCTTCGCTGCCTTGCTTTGGCCAGGAGCTGCTCCGGGAATCTGAGGGCAGAGGGACAGACAGACAGACCCTGCTGCAGAGCTTTAAGCAAAGCACAAGCCTCCTCGCTCCGAGCATTCGCATCCAGCTTTTAGCCCCCAGCCCTGTCTGTGATTTTGCAGAGCAGGAATAAAGCCAAAGGCAGAAACTGCTTTTTCTACCCGACCCTGCTCTTATCAGGTTTCTCCCCAAAAGCCGCTTTTCCTGCATGCCGGATTTTGGCAACGCCTCCAGCTCATCCATGAAACAGGAGCGTGAGGTGCCCAGGGCCACCCTGCAAAGTCCCGAGCGCTGTGGTTGTGGCGAGAGGGGTCCAAGCCCCCCACACCATCCCAGCCTGCCTCAGAAGCGCTGCCGGGTGCCGGGAGCTGTTTCAGCCCCGATTTCCCCATCGGGCTGCCATTGGGGCAGGCGGGCCCCGGGGCAGGGCGAGTCCCCCCGGGTTCCCAGGCTTCCCACACACCCGTGCCACGCTCGCCCCATCAGCTCAGAGGGATATATTTATGTTTTTCAACCCCGGCCCCAGCATCAGGGCAAACAGGAATGGCAAGTCAGCGGAGGCATTAAGGGGCAGCACCAAAACCAAGGAGGCGGGAGACACAACAAGCCCACAGGTTTTTTTCTGAGCTGGTCCTCCCGCAGCATCTCTCACGGAGCTGTGTTGGAGCCCGGACCCCACGGTGGAGTCGGGAGGATCTAAAAGACGCGGGGGATTTTGTTTCCTGACTCGCAGAGATCCTCAGCTCAGCACTTACTGCTCACCCTGCTCAAGCTGAAGGTCAAGCAGCAATTTCTGGGCCAGAAAGCAATTAGGACTAATCATAACACCCAGCAGCTGAGAGCAGGGGGAGCTTCCCCAGGTGGAAAGCACTGCCACGGGGCAAGCAACTGGGGCAGCTGGTGTCCCGTGAGCTCTCCTACACGTCCCAAAGCCCTGCTGGAGCCACCTCGTGCTGCCAGGCACACAGGCAGCAGCGTTATTAAATGATGCCATTTTGGGCAAAGGAGCAAGGCAGCGATGCTCCCGTGCCGCGGCAGTTCCAGGCCAGCCGCAAGTGCCCTATTGCTGCCTGCCAGGCCCTGGGGGATGGGGTGGGCTATGCTCAGGGGGGATGCAGCAGCGAGCTCCAGCTGTGGCAGGGCTGTGCTGGCATTCCTCGGAGCCCCGGAGCACCCCGGCCGAGCCGGCAGAGCCTGGCGAGCCGGTTGTGATGTAAACGCCGGGGGTGGGTGGCAGCGTGGGCCCCAGCGCCCCAATTCCCGGCCTGGCGCACGCCCCTGTTGCACCAAGAACCATAAATACACTTTTCCCAGCTCCCAAACCCTTCTTTCTCGCCGAGGCTCGCAGGGTCCCGGTGCCGCGGCATCCCCCGGGCCGTGCGGCCGGGCCCCGCCGGCTGCCGGGCGGGCGGCACCGCAGGGCTCGGACGTGCCGAGCACAGGTGAACATTCCTGCTCTGCCTGTTGCCGGCTGGAACACCCAGACACGTCCCCCCCAGGCCGGCTCATGTGTGTGCACCCACAAAACCTGGGCACGTCACAGCACAGGGGCCAAGCCTGGGCTAATTGGGGTGCGAGGGGGTTTGCTTGCAACAGCAGAGCTCATCGAATTCCGGGGGAGATTTCCCCAGGAAGCAGCGATCTGCCCCCAAGCAAGGAGCAGGGGTTGGGAGCAGGCCTTCCTTCCCCAGCTTGGTTCCTGGGGATGGGCAGGGGATGAATGACTAAGGGCAGCAGCAGAGGTTTGCCTGCAGGAGGATTCACTCACAGATACCCAAGTGCCGACGCTGGGAGGGCTCCTGAGGTGAGTAGAGAGTATCACCCCATCACCCTTCCCAGAGCTCAGCAAGCCAACAACCTCTGTTGCCATCTGCCAGCAGAGCCAGCTTCCTGCCTCCTGCATCTCCTGGGAGGACCCTCAGGACAAGGACAGCTCCATGGTCACACTGTTGTGACAACCAAGTGGCTTCTCCAGCTCAGAGCAGCAGCCAGGCCCCAAACTAAGGGCAGGAGAGAGAGCAGCCCCTCTCCCCCACTCTGTCACAGCTTCCCTCCTTCCATGCCCCAGCACACCACCAGCTGTGCCTGAATCCCAGAGAAGGGAGGGAACAAACCCCCTTTACCCTGTGATCACTTTCAAAGACCAAAGTTCCAACTCTGACCTCCAGGTGGGCAGCACAGACAGCGGTGCCACCTTCCCCAGCTCTCCTCTGCCCAACTCCAACACCAGAGGAAGCACAATATGGAGCTTAGACACCAAAGCTGGGAAGAGTTTTGGGATTCAGCAGGGTTTTCTGGGCTGTCCACATCCTACCTACCTCCAGGCCTGGCCTTACCTTGGTAGGAGCCCAGGCACACAGAAATGATCAGCACCAAGCCACTCCATTTGCTCTCCATGCCGTTCCTAAGAGTCCTCAGTGGCTGGTTCCTCTCCTATGCTGCTCCCAGACTGAGGAATCTTGGATGGGCTGGGAGAAGCAGTGAGAATCCACACCTACGCAGGGCAATTACCACACCCCTCACTTTATGCCTTGATTATAAAATCATCACCAGGGAGGGAGGAAGGGAGGGACCAGAGGCAGGCAGGTACTCCCAGGAGGTCAGAAGCAGCTGCTCAACACTAACCTGGCTGCAGAGGGTGGGCACACATGGGGAGAACTGCCCCAGAGCCACGTGACAGCACCTTTGAATGACATTTTTATATTTTCTTTCTCTGCCTTTGAATGACATTTTTACATTTTATTTGGAAGCGAGCAGGGAATGAGGACACAGGGGAAGCCACATTGAGTGCGAGTCAGCAGGCAAGGCCGGTATCAAGGAGTCCCTGTGCAAGGCAGGATTGCAACACGGGGCTCTTGCCTCACAGCAGGCATTGTGTTTGTCCAGGGAAGAGAGGCAGCAATCCCAGGCAAGCCTCTTCCACCTGCAGAACAAAGGCTTGATGGGACACGCAGCATAATGGGAACCTGAATCCATTCAGTCCCAGATTCCTTGGGATGTGCCTTCTCCTGGCCCTGCAACCAAGGGGAACCTCAACAAGAAACTTTGCCACGGAGAAAAATGAAACAAGAGAAATTATCGGTTTACAGAAGTTTTTATTGTTCATTAAGGAAGCTTTTGTGCAAAAAAACCAAAAAAAAACCAAAAAAAAAGAAAAAAATCAAGACAATGTTCTTTAGAAAGCAACTGCACAGTGTCCCCCCAGCATGACTCAAGCAGGTCGGCTGCCACAGTCCACAGGAAGGGAGAAAACTAAAGGGACTCCCAGCAGCAGCACAGGACTTCCCCTGGCTCACCTTGCCCAGTATGAATCCCACTAAAAACCCCAGGAAAATAAAACCTTCCCACCACCCTGCCAAGCTGTCAATGCAGCCTCACCTCCCCCTAAAAAAGCTCCACACCATCCAGTTTAAAACACCCAATGCCACACTCTGTGCCCTGGTGTCACACAACCTGTCCCTCCAGGGCAGCACTGCCCAAGGGACAGAGCCCATCTCCTATCTGCTCCAGCTGGGATACACCACCAAACCACTGCAGAAGCCTGCCAGGACAGAAAGCTGCAGGTATTTTATGTCTTTAGGGGAAATTTTCCTCTTTTTTTTTTTTTTTTCTCTTCTTTAAAGCCATGAGTGCTTCAGCATTCAGGAAACAGGGGAGAATCACCTCTGTTGCCATCTGCCAGCACTGCCCAGGCTTTTAGCATGCACACAGATCAACTAAAGACCTGCAGTCCAGTGGTTTTCCAATGAAAAATACTCTCCTTGCTGCTACAGCATTGTTACTGGAGCTCCTGCATGCCCCACACACCACAGGAACAGCAGGAGTTACCAGAATCTTTCTGAACAGGACTGGAATTTTCAAAGCTCCACATCTGCCCAGCTGCTCCTTCCCAAAGGTCTCCTCAGAGCTACCTCAGTGCTCCTGGCCTGGGGATTAACCTGATCAGAAATGCACACCCAGTGCAAGGTCTGTCCCAAGCAGCACAAGCAGGATTCTCACCCCCAAGGCCTGCCATGTTCCCAGGGTAGCAAGCCTGCCTTGAAGGCTTTTTTGGGGGGATTTTAGGTCATTTAAGTGGAATTTCAGAGAGGTGTGAAAGGCAGGCTGTCAAGTGTGCCAGCAGAGCTTTAAATAGCCACTTTAGTGCTCCTACCACCTGCCATCTCTGCTTGCTGCATTTCCCAGCAGAAATGGGAGCAGCTCTGGTAACAATTCATGCCTCCAGTTACTCAGCAGGGTGTCAGGAAAAGTGGGTGGGCAGCAGTGGGAGGTGCCCCCAGGCCTCACAGCACCTCTCAAGTTTTAGATGACTGAAATATGCTGTGAGAGAAAAAGCAGAGCAGGGAACAAACAGGTTACAATGAAACCCGTTTTTCCACCAATTCCCCCCTCAGTGCTGAGCTCCCTCTGACATATTCCCAGCTCCTGCTGACTTGATCCTCCTCCTCCTCCATCTTCCAGTGACAGCTCATGCTACCTCCTCAGCACCCAGCTGGCTGCCTGTGGGAAGCTGCAAGACCAAGCAGAATTGAGCAACTAGGATAAGGAAAAAGGGAGTGATTCCTCAGGTACACCAGCATGCTTCAGGAAACTGACATCCCACGGGACTGGGCTTGGCAGCAGAACACCCCTGCTGGGACTGAGCAGCCCAAGGAAATCAGGAGGATGTGATCAAAGGCTGAGGGAGGGATTTCCTTAGCTAGAACAACACCGTGAGCCACAAGCGTGGTCACTCAAATGCAAAAGGCTGATCATACAAATGCATCTTTTTAATTATCAGTGACTTTGAAAGGTAGCTGGGCACACAAAGCCCACTCCTCTGTATCTGCAGAGCTTTGAAAATTCCAGCCAAAAGGGTTCCCAGATTCAACATTATCCCTTAGAGTTCCCATACACAGAAAATAAACATTCCAGCCAGATGTTAAAAATGCAAAGCATGTAAAATCTTCCCAATGCTGCCTACAGAAAGACATTTGAAAGTTTAGCTGCTATCTTGCTCTTTTTTTAAAAATTAAAAGATAAGAGCCTTGTCTCATTTCACAATCTCTCTCATTCTTCCCAGCACATAAACACTTCAGCCTACCAATTAAAAAAAAAAATCTACAACACACTGACTATTTTTAGGAGCATAATGGGTTAAACTGTACAATCAGAAATATCTTTGTTAAGTCAACAATGAAAATCTGATCCTTCAACAGCAGCACTGCTACAGAAGAGTTACAACAAAGGAACTTGAAGGTCAAATTGTTAATGAGGCAGAGAGGAGGGACAGGTGAGATACAGCTCTCTGCCAACCTCAGCCCACATTTCCTAAGAGCCATGGCAAACTCAGAACAGGAAAGTCTTCTTCTAGTTCCACACATGACGTTTGCAGTGATCAACAGCCTAAAGGGGAAGAAATAGCTGATATTAGTGGAAAAAAGCCAGTTTGCAAACAAGCAGTTCAACACCTTATCCTGAGCCAAGATCTTGGGAGCAAATCTGTTTTTCTTAAAGTAAGTGATTTCAAAGAGGACTAGAATAAATAACATCCTGAGCCTCAGCAGCCAGGAAGGATCTTTAGGAAAGAAGGCTGATGACCCTTAGCCATTAAGGCCTGGCAGAAAAAGCAATACTGGAAGCCAATTTTTAGAGCCTGCTGAGAGATTGTGACATGGTCTGTTGGCTGCAGGAACACTGACTAAATATAAAGCTGACACTGTACCTTACTAGACATTCTGAAATACTGGCAGACAGGTGTGGGACACAAAAAGGAGAGGAAAGTCAGCTTTGAGAAAGCTAAGAGCTATTAAACACTCTCTAATCAAACTAGTACCCTTTTGCTTATTTTGAACTGGAGTTCATCCACTTCCAAGTGCAGTAGAAGCCAAAAATGGCTCAGAAGGAGCTGTCAAGGATCAGAAGGCAACTGGAGGCAGAAGGCAGCTTTACTTACATTGCACTGAGCAGCAGTGTCCATGTTCTTACACCAGTAGCCTGGACCCCAGACACAGGCATCATTCCCCAGCAGAGGCTCTTTAGCTGACTCACACACTCCGAGTTTCTGGGAAAAGGGCAACAGCACAGTCAGCACCTTCCTAGCTGCACCAAGAGATCTCCAGTCCAGCCTTATGTCTGAGCTTGTACCTGAGGCAGTGTGGAAGCTGCAGGAGCTCCCACTGAGGTGACACCTGCAGCTGAACCAGCAGCCAGGCAACCTGAGCCAGGGAAGAGTTCAGTTACTGGAACTCCTTCGTATCAAGTTTTGAAAAACAGATCCTCTAGAGAAGGACCTTTCTCAAGAAATGTCACTTTGAGGGCCCATCACAGCCTGTCACTGAACCTCAGCAGTGGATAACCCCTGGCAGTCTGTCCTGCTGCCCTTCCTGCTGCTGGGCTGGCAGTCACACAGCTGGCCATTCAGCAAGGCCCAGGCCTTGCACAAGGGGCTTGCTCCAAGCATTCAGTGCACTGATTTTGATTCCAGCAGAGTTTCTGCTTGCTGGGCACTGAAAGGCATCCAGGACTGTATCAGAGCCTGCCCTCAATAAAACCAAACTCAATACTCACAGTGCAAACAAAAGTGGGATCCATCACCTCTGCCAAGAGTTGCACAACCACGGGTTCATACTGTTCCACAAACTGCACACACTGTAACGAAACACAGGGTGAGAGATTCTCCTGTGGAGCCTCTGAAAGCAGAGGAATGTGTGGGCTGCAGCAGGCAGGCCTGTGTGCTACCCCAACACCACACTCCACAAGGATAAAGCAGAGGCTTGAGCTCTGCACATGGCACAGGAGTCAGGCACTAATCACACAACTACATCATTGTTCCTGCCAGCTCACACCTGCCCACTGCTGTCTGTAGACACACCATGAGGAGAGAAGGGGTCACAAGGAAAAGAACCAAACAGGACAGGCTTTGGGAAAAGAACCAAGCAGAGGAAGCTTTGACTGCAAAGCTTCACCTCTGATGGTGGAGATCACGCCTGTCTCAAGAGGGAAGCACACAGAAGCAGCTGGAGACAAACTCCCTGAGCAGGACAGCAGCAAGGACTCCCAGGCACTTGCACTCCAGTTATTCCCTCAGACAAGGCTGCAGCAGGAGCACTGCCTGCCAGAACAGCCTCTCTCCCTCTAGTGGAGAGCTGGCTCCAGAGCTGAGGAAGATGCTGCTGCTCTCAGCAGAGACAAACAGCACCAATTAATAAAGCAACCACAGCTATTAAACAGCCTCACAGCAGGAAGAGCTGTTCCACAGCTGCTTTAAGCCTCTATTCTATCCCCAGTAAACTCACAAGCAGTTGCCACTTGCTGACACTCAGCAGCCACCTAATAAGATTTTCAGGTAAATCTTGGTATCAGTGGTCTAACAGGTGTCCCACTGGAATTACACCAGCCTACCTTCAATTACTTCATTAATCCCCTGAGCAGGATCAGTGTTGAGGGAAAAAAAATAAATAAAACCTTCAAGTGTTCCCACCCACTGTTCTCAGAGGATTTCTAGGCAAACCTTTCCTGACTGCAAATTAGTGCAACAATCCAGCCAGTCAATTCAGACCCTTAAAGCAGACATCTATTCAAGGGCCTGCCAACTCCCAAGGATGGAACTGAGCAAAGCTAATCCCCTGCACCCCAAACTCCTTTAGTAGAGAATGCTGTTACAAAAACCAACAAGAGAAGCTGCTCTCTAGTTTTCCCAAATACTCTGCAAGATGTCCCTGCCTATGGCAGGGGGGTTGGAATTAGACAGATTTAAGGTCCTTTCCAACCCAAACCATTCCAGGATTCTGTGTTTCATCCTCCTGTTCATCTCCATCTGCCCTGCCCTGACTGGAAGGCAGGCTGCCACACAGCAAGGTCATTCAACTGCCTCAGATCAAGTCTTTCCCCACCCCCCCCTTTTTTTTATTTTGTTTGCTCTACTGGACAGGAGAAGCTGCTATGCTTTGATGTTATTTAGTAAAGGGAAAAACCTGAGAAGGATCAGGTTGTTGGACACAAGGCAGTCCCAGCTGCACCTGTGGACAGTTTGTCTCCAGCCAGAGACAAGGCATTTGGCCAAACACAGAGACCTCTGTTAGGAGTACCTGGACATTTATAGCAGAAGCAGAGACACTTGAGAGACGGACCTAAAATTAGCATATAGACAAAATATCAGATGAAACACTCAGAAAATGAGGTTGAGCTTGACTGTCAGTGTTAGGAGCTATGTAAACACCAAGACCATGGCTTTTTAGTCTGCCTCCTGCACAAACACCTTACCTGTTCACTGACAGACTCTGGCAGGAAGTGACAGACTTTTTCCAGTAAAGCTTCAATTTCAGCTGTCGTGGCATTCTTCTCTAGCTCCTTGTCTGCATAAGCCACCACCATCTTGCAGATATCACAGAAGCCACCTGCAGGTTTCACCACAGCTGAGAAGGGAAATAAAAAACCAAACCAAACATCAGGGTTTGGGTAAAGAGAAAGAGAAGGAAAGAGGCAGTATCAGCAGTGTCCTCAAAAAGAGACCTCATAGGTGAACCAGCTCATTTTGAACACCACAGACCCCTCCTCCTCACCCACCTGGCTGCTGGGGAAGCTTGCTGGCTGCACAGCATTTCAGCATGGCACAAACAGCTTCAGGATTTGTTGCCTCCAAGAGCATGTCAATCACAGCCTGGCCATAGACCTCGATGAAGTCCTTGCACTGGTCCTTGACAGTGCCTGGGAACAGGCGGCACACCACCTCCATCTCATGCACAATCTCCTCCTGAAGCACAGGGCAGGGGGAGAAAATGAGGGAGAGAACTTGGATTCAGTTTATAAGCACATCTTTTCTGTCCCACCCAGGATAGAGATGTTGCTGTTGTGAAAACAGGCAATAAAATTGATTTTCCTTCCCCTTTCAGTGCAGCCCCATCCCAGCCAAAGCTGGAAGGGTACAATGGCCCACCACTCACACACCTCTGTCTTGTTGCTCTCCAAGAGGCCAGTCACTTCTTTCACCATGGTCTCACAGATTTCACACAAGGAAAAAGTCTTCTCTTGAACTGAGGCCTTCTGAGTACAAAGAAGAAGAAATACACACACAATAAATCCAATAAATCAGCACTGGACCACATCTGACAGGGACAATGCCTAACAGCATTTACCCAGCTGCTCACTTTGGGCTATATTCAAAAGGTCACACAGAATCCAAAACCAACCTCAAAGGACTCAGTAAAAAGCCTGTCTGAATGAACAGGCATTTTTTATGACTAATTTTAAGACTACAACCCCCAGGCTGTACAAAGAGTTGAACTCAGTAGATACAATAATAAAATTAACAATTTTAATAAACAATAAATAAATAAATAAATTTTAAATAGATAAACAATCCCACAGAGACAGAAGTCAAGGGAAATATATAGTGGTTTTTAAAATACATTAATGGAAGACAACATTTCCTAGAATTGAGAGCACCCTCATGTTTGCAAAAATACCCTTAGGAGAAGCCAAGGTGCTTCTTCAAACTCAGAGCTTCAGCATTCTGACTCTGATCCCTCACCTGCACATGCAGAGTGCTGCCCCATTTTTAAAAGAGATCAAAGTATTACTGCAAACAAAGAGCCAAACTCAAACTGAGAATTTACATTTAAGGTGTCATTCAGAACTGCTGGAACAAGAGTTCCCCTTTCAATCCTAAAGCATTACCTTGTAGCTCTGGTTCAATGCAGGCTCTGCTGTACAAACAAATCAATCAGCTTTCCTACTTCACAAATCAGCATCAGAAACAAGAAAAGGCCAGGAATTTATGCAGGGAAACTTGGATTATTCTGTGCATGAAAGCTCATCTTTTTCACCTGGTTTGTTACACTAAAGCAAAAAGGAAAGCAAAGTACAAAAAGCCCATCTTACCTCCACAATTTCCATTTTCACCTCATGAACCACCTGAGCTGGCACCAGAGGCTGAAGGGGAACAGACTTCACAGAAGAACAGAACCCAACCATGGCACAAATGTCCTTTGGTTGCTGGAAAGAGATGTGTAAGCAATTTTTAAAAGTCTAGAAGTCTCTGCCCTTTCTACAGAGCCTGTGAGCAGGCACAGAGAGCAAAATTCTGAAAGGTTCCAACACAAAATTCATGACTACTTCTACTTCAAGTATTGCCAAAGCATTTGGTAAGGTTATAGGCAGGACAGCTACTGGATGGAATTTAGCAGTTCCTGTTAAAGAGGAAGAGGTTAAAAACCCCATTTAAAAAAACCCATGAGCCCACACTTTGCAAGCCCTTCAAAAGGAGTTGACTTAAGAGCTACCAACACCAGAACAAGCCACCAGCAGCATCACATCAGAGATGCATCCACAAAGCTGCTCCCCAGCTTTAAGTAATCACAGGAGAGGCCAATTATCCTGACTTCAGAGTTCACCCAGAAGCTGAGAGAAATGCCTAGAAGAACCTCTTTCCTCATCCACAAGCTACCTTCTTTAAAGCTGCCAGAAACATCATGTTCTGCAAACAGAAACAATTTCTCTCATTACTGAACACAGCCTACAAGAAACAAAAGTTGAGCTTGTTAAAACCCAAGCCTAATCATCTGTATTGCAACAACTGAACTTGCAGTGTTCTCACAGTAAGAGAAAACAGCAAACAGAAACATAGTCTGTAAAAAGGCTTTCTTTCTCAAAGAAATACACTCTTCATGCATTTCTTTTTTGGAACATACATTACTAAATGCACAAAGAAATGCCAGACACGAGGCAAACTGTTCTGAGGAGGACACCCAAAGTGAGAAAGGCTGTACAGAGTGAGACACAAAACTTGCATTTTCTCACCTAAAGCTAGAAAAAGACACCCTTGGTCCTCCAGGTCATTAGAAGATCACATCTCACCCTGTTCCAAGCTTCCTACAGCAGAGGCTTATCCCAGAGTTAATATTGACACATCATGCCACAATCTCATGCACAGGCAGAAGCAGCACCTCAGAGACACTGTGCTGCTTCAGACTACTCCAGGCAGCACCTTTAAGTCAAGCCTTTTGGTTCATGCACTGTAAGAAGCAGTTCCAGGTATGAATGTTACAGCAACACCCACATACACACAGGTTCCCTCACAGAGGGGTGACAGACACAAGGTCCCACAGGACAGGTTCAATTAAAAGCCCCAATTGCTCTAGGAAGCTTTCACCTTTTCAGTTCATATACTTCAACCATCTATACCATTGTCCCAGATTTAAAAGTTAACCAAGGAAAGACCTGGGGACAGCTTTGCTCAAGCCCTTTGGAGCCCAGACTTTAAACCAGTAGCTGCCAGGAGCCACTGGCATGTTTTTTCCACATCTATCCTTCTTCTGTAAAAGGGAGGATATTTTCTGCTCTACTG
>NC_050484.2:37635555-37658055 GCF_012460135.2 Molothrus ater | reverse complement strand
AGAACTGGCCACCCAGCTTAGCCTCAAGTGGAAAATGCATATATATTTCTGGGATTTCAAAATAAATATTATGGGCAAGGTTTTAAGTGTTGTTCTGCCAGCTATAGTGTTCTAGATGAGGAATTTTTTTACATTCCTAAACCAGAAAAATCCTGACCTTTCTGCAGCTCACAAGATTTTGATGTAAGAGAGCTGAAATCTAAATTAAGTGTGGGGGGGGTGGAAATCCCAGTAAAGTATCCCTGCTTACTGCTCCCTCCTTCCTACAACAGTTTAACTGGAGAATCTCTTAACACCAAGCCAAAAGAACTTCAGTAGCAATAATCAGTTTTTAAATTCATATGAAAGCTTTATTAGTTGTTCCACACACAATTTAAAAGAGATGAGACAGTTTTTCAGACAATTTGGGGAGAAACAAGCCCTATTCACCTGGCTACTGCGGGCTCCCACACTCCTCTTCCTCCCAGGAAATTACAAATTAGAGGAGTGCAGGGGGGGGACAGAAAAGCAGTAATTTATGAAAACACAGTACACCATAATTTTGCCATTTTTCTGCAATAAGGATGGCAAATGATTCATGGGGAAAAATGAAATATATTCCCCTGTCAGCTCAATAGATCCAAGATTTACAGCTCCTCGACTTGGACAGGAACAGCTCCACTTGCATAGGAATGAATTGCAAATCAGTTAATTGGAGAGATGCAAAAGTAATAAATGAATCTGTGCGAAATAAACGGAGCAACAATTCGGGAGAGCAAACGAAGGGCAGCATAGCCCCGGGTTTGTTCTGGCACTGGGCACCCACCCCGACCCTGCCGGTTTTACAGATGCCTTTAATTCCAGCTGCTGCCGCTGGAGAGGGGAGGAGTGCGGGGAGGCAGAGCCGAGACTGCCGAGTCTGGCGAATAAAATCCCTGGGGCAGGGAGAGGGGCGTCCCTGCAGGTGATGCACAGCTCACCTGGGCACAGTGGGGTGTGTGACCCCTGCTGCAGGGAGCACAGCTCACCTGGGCCATGTGTGACCCAGCCCTGCACACAGCTCACCTGGGCCATGTGTGACCCAGCCCTGCACACAGCTCACCTGGGCCATGTGTGACCCCAGCCCTGCACACAGCTCACCTGGGCAGAGCAGGGACAGGGACAGCAGGACGGGCACTCCCGCCCTGAGGCAGAGCACAGCTCATCCAGGGGCACGGAGCTCTCCCAGCAGCACAGCCCCACGGGTGGCCTTGTCCCCAACAGCTGCCATCAGCTGCCAGCTGACACAGGAACACCCAGCTCAGGCCCTGACACTGAGATATTAATGCTGCTTTGGTATTCCCCATCATATTTCTGACCAGGCTGCAGCAGCCACACCAGGGACAATAAATCTGGATTTCTGATCATTCTGGGGAGACGCCACAGGAAGGGACCAGCCCCAGACTCCTGTGCCCTCCAGCAGCAAAGCCAGGAGCTCGACACGAGGCAATTCTGGTGCTGCAGAATATTTGGGATAAAGCTGGTCACAGCAAACATTCTTTGCCTTATCACTTACACGCCCCAGATTAGGGGAAAATCCATAATCTCTGTGGTTCCCCTCCAGTCTGGTTCATCCCCACGTGGAGGGAGCTGCTTGTACATCAGCACAGCTCCGCGCCATATCCCTGCTGCAAGTGTACATGAACCATGAAATAACGTGGAGATGATGAAGATTGTGCTCCCAGTGCTGAGGGCGCTGCTGATTCCCCGGCTGGGAAAATGGATCTGCTCTGCTGGAGCAGCCCTGGCACGCGGCAGCCCGGGCTCGCCCGATGTGGAACGCGACACACAGGGCCTGGGAGATCTCTCCTGTTCAGTGCTGCTGATCTGGGCCAGGATCAAACTCACCCGTGCCTGGGGGCTGCTCCTGCCTGGCAGCCAACGTCCAGGAGACAAATGCACCTATTGCATTGGCCAAAGCCAGGGGCTGCTGCCACTGCAGCCCCAGGGGCAGTGCAGGACTCCTCACCCGTCACCGTCACCTCCTGCAGTGCCGAGGGCTGCACTCGCTCCTCACTTCCGCTTCCACACTGCAGAGCACTCAGTGCTGAGGTAAGAGGGGACAGCGTGGGAAACCCGGGTCCTGCTCCCCAAACCCAGCCATCCCCACCTCCTCCTTCCCACAGAGACTTCCCCAGGGCGACTCCGAGGTACTTCTGCACCTGCCACAACAAACTGCCCGACAAACAAACTTTTTTAGCCACTTTTATTGATTCATGCTTTCAGTCCTTACTCAGTTAAAAACAAGGCACATTAAATACATCCTCTTATTGCTCAATAAACGCATGCGGCTCATTCCAGATATCAAAGGTAATAAATAATGGCAGGAAAACACCAAGACAGTTATAAAAATGACAACCCAGCTTCAAACACAGCATTGAACAGCCCAGGCTGCAACAGGAACCTGACAACAAACCTAAGTGCCACGTGGAAACCTGCAGTGTGTCTGTACACGTATTTATACACCCCAGACACTGCATGGACCCCCCTCCCCACAGGTTATTTACAATACAAAATACCCACAGAAAACTCAGAAATCCTCCCTTCACACACACCATCCCACTCCTGCTTTCCCATCACGGCAAGGCAGTGACATCTCACAACTGTTCCCACAGTGCATGCACACCAAAGGGCCCAGAGAGCAAAGCCAGCATTCCTGCAGGCACAACGAGGGGACACACGGACACACGAGAGCTGGCCAGGGACTGCTGGGGACACGTGCAGTTGTCCCTGTCACTGCAGGCCTGGCTGCGCCGTGCAGGGGAGCAGGAGGTGACACAAGTGCCTGAGACACGGAGAAATCCATGTCCAGGGACACGCACAGCCAGGAGAACCCGCAGCCACATCCCAGATGCAAGATAGCAAAACAAGAGAACAAAGAGCATACTTTGGGTGCAACACAGAAATCCTGCTTTCCAGGCAAGTTCAGGTTATTATTTTAACAATGCCAGTTAGAGAGGAGTGGAAATTTCTCTTTAAACTGTACAAAAACTGTTCAATAGTGAAAATATTTTTTCTTTACAAAAACCTGCTCAGCATGGGAAATAGTTTTTTCTTCATGTGGCCTGGAAAAGGTCTCATGACTTTTAGTTTGTTTTATTTCCCCTTACATTTTTGTTAACAGCAGAATCCTGAGCCCCTTCCCTTGCCCGCTGAGCCAGAATGCCTGCGTGTTACACATTCATCTCCCTCCATCCTGCAGGACGTGTGAGATGTGTCACTGTGCGTTTGGGACACAAGCATCCCATCCTTCACCTGAACACTCTGGAACACAGCTCAAAAGGAAAAGCCTACAGGGCCACAGGAACAAACCCCTTTGTTCACTGAAATGTCCTTGTGGTGCCAGATGTGCCAACTCCCCCTTCCTCAGCCCCTGCTCGAAGCACAAAGCCAGAACCTGAACAACATCTGCATTAAAAAACAAACTGAACATGCAAAAACCATCTGAACCATTTTAGGAACTAATTTTAGGTCAGTCTTACCCTTTTTTTTTGTATCTACTGTTTTTCAACACCCAAATGTTTCATGTTTTTTACGGGCTCTGCTTCTGCAGCCAAAGACAGCATCTGCACTCACTGTGCTACATCCCACCAGTCCCCAGCACCTCCATTTTTGCCTGGAGCCATTTTCCCTGTTAAAATACCCAAGGAATCCTTGCTGTTCACTCCTGCCCTGTTGGGCACCCCTGATGGATGCTATTTTCCATCAGTGGACGTGGTGATACCAGTTAAATACATCAAATTTTACTTCAGCAGAAATTCTGACCCCTGGGAAGTGAAGCTTGGTTTGAGGTGGAAATTGCTCTACTCAGGGAATACAGCAGATGCCAAATCCAGCAGCAAACCAGGTTTCCCTGCCTTGCTCTACATCAGGCAGCAATCTCCCAGCTGATCTCAGCCCAGCCCAGCAGCAGGAGAATAACAGGCAGGTACAGCAGTGCTGGAAACAGCTCCAGTGAGGGCTCCATGCTTTGGTTTTCATATAGCCTGCTGAAAAACAGCCTTTTTTTTCTAGAAAAGTTAGTAGGATGCAAAACACACACTTTGTTTTTTTCACCGTGTTTGAGCATTTTTAAATTAACATTTAAGAATGTTGTGCTACCAAAACCTGCCCCATCCTACAGAGCATCGGGGTTTGCCCCAAACTTGAAGCTCTTTTTAGCATAAAACACCTTTTGCCTTTATTTCACTGCACAAAGCACCACCTGCAGACAATGCCATTTATTAGAGGCAGTTTATTTGTGTTAACAGTGGAGAAGGGAAGCTGTGCCCAGCTTTCAGCTACATTATTACCTCGGGTGATTAATCCAGGTGTCTTGTTTTTCAGCTGCAATTTCTGAGTGGCCAAGTGCTGGCCGCTGGAATAACAGGGCAAACCTACCACCCACAGCAGGCTCAGGGCAGGCCTCCACCACCCCCATCCCCAGAGGTGCTGGGTTTGCTCCTTTGGAATGGT
The DNA here is from genome assembly GCF_012460135.2 of Molothrus ater. NCBI lineage: Eukaryota > Metazoa > Chordata > Aves > Passeriformes > Icteridae > Molothrus > Molothrus ater. The sequence continues at coordinate 37,653,582 of NC_050484.2, read as the reverse complement.
ATCTCCACTCCAGAACACAGCTTTCCCTCTCTTGCTCCTTGGTGAAGAGGCAGAAGCAGCTCAGAGAACTCAGAGCGTTTAAGGGCAGGATTCTGAGCATGGTGTGCTCTGAAGGTGAGGGTGCTGCAAACGTTAATGGCCAGGGCAGGATTCACTCTGAGGCAGGATTCACCCTGAGCACGGCGTGCTCTGAAGGTGAGGGTGCTGCAAAGGTGAATGGCCAGGGCAGGATTCACCCTGAGCACGGCGTGCTCTGAAGGTGAGGGTGCTGCAAACATGAATGGCCAGGGCAGGATTCACCCTGAGCACGGTGTGCTCTGAAGGTGAGGGTGCTGCAAACATGAATGGCTGGGGCATTAATGGAGTCACTCTGAGGCAGGATTCACCCTGAGCACGGCGTGCTCTGAAGGTGAGGGTGCTGCAAACATGAATGGCTGGGGCATTAATGGAGTCACTCTGAGGCAGGATTCACCCCGAGCACGGCGTGCTCTGAAGGTGAAGGCAATGCAAACGTTAATGGCCAGGGCAGGAGGTGCTGAGTGTGCCCCAAAGCCCTGCAGCCTGCACTGCCGAGCTGCTGCCAGCACACCCCAGCCAGGCACGTCTCGGGGCAGTAAGGAGATCATGAATGAGGAGGACAAACGCACCGGAGTCATTTGGGAGAGCTGCCCCGGGGCCCAGGAGCTCAGAGCCCGCCTCCGCTGCGGTCCACGGGGATGGCCTGGCGCCGCAGGTTCTCCTCAGCACTCTTCATCAGCACAGCCAGCCTGCTGCCTGACACTCGGCCCTTCTGGATGGCACTCATCAGCTGGGGACATGGGACAGGGTCACTGAGGGGCTGGCACTGCAGCCAGCACACACACACACACACACACACACACACACACACACACCTGCGTTCCCAAACTGCAAACCACGGCCGCGGCCCCAGAGCCTGGCCCCAGGCTCACCCACACCCCCAGGGCTATCAGGGACTGCTTTGGACAGGCCTGGGGGGCAGGAGGAGGGCAAGGACCAAACAGGATCCAGCTGGAAACAGGGCGGACAACCATCATCACTGGGCTTCCTCCATGACATTCAGAATGTGGGAAAGCCCAGCAGCTGCACAGGCTTTCTCTGGTTATTTGTAATACCTGAAGCATGCGGCTCATGGAAGATTCAGGATTTTTTTGCATTTAGGAAGAAATTGTTCCCCATGAGGATGGGCAGGCCCTGGCACAGGGTGCCCAGAGAAGCTGTGGCTGCCCCTGGATCCCTGAAGTGCCCCAGGCCAGGCTGGAACAACCTGATCTAGTGGAAGGTGTCCCTGGCCCTGGCTTGAAGATGAGCTTTAGGGTCCCTCCCACCCCACATCATGCAGGGATTTCATGATTCCTGATCCATCACTGATCCCAGACCTGCCCTTTCCACCCACATGCCTTTCTCTGGAGAGACACTGTACTTGACTCCCACAATTCTTTCAAATCCAAATTCCTTTATAGACTTTTAAAACTAATTTGCCTTTAAGTCCTGGAAGCTGGACTCTGCTCTCTCCCACTGCAAGCACACTAGTGCTAAGATTTCAGTTAATTCTTTTTTATCCCATGGATAAAGCCAGCATTAGAGCTGAAATTACCTGCAGCCAGCTCTGCAGAGAGCACTGGGGAAGCAATTGGCACTTGCCAAATGCAATTTCTTCCGCAGTTTTTTCTTCCTGCAAATTCTGCAGGAATCCCCCAGATTCCTTCCCCTCCTAGGAAAAGCTGCTCATTACACCTGCAGCTGGACCTGTGCAAACGTGGTGTGGCCTTGCCCTGACCCCCTTGCAATTCCAGAGGCACAGGGAGGAGGCCAGGCCTGTGCACAGACAGGGATCTCCCAGCAGCAGAGGCACTGCCTCCTGCCCCGTCACCCTCCTGGCCACCAGCCTGCCAGAGCCTGGGGCAATGCGCTTTAGAGGAATGGGATGGGCCTTAAGGTGCCTTCCCACTCAAACCAGCCTGGCATTCCATGATTCCTCCTGATGCAACAGGGGGTGGTTGCCTTTACATGCCACCAGCAGTTCCAAGGCTGCCTGTCCCTCCTGGAGCACCCATCACTGCATGGGCACTGAGCACCAGGGGCTGCCAGGACCACTCTCTGCCAGCCCTCTGAGGCCCCTCTGCACCGTGCAGGGGGCCCAGGCTGGCCCTGCTCTGCTCCCACCTGCAGGCCAGCAGCCCCCAGGCACAACCTGCTCTATTTTCCAACACAAACCTCCACAAATATTTGCCCAGGGCTTGCACAAGTTCTGCGCTGAAATGCAATTACTTGAAAGTTTTCAGAAAGCAAACACTCAAGTATTGGGCACTGACTTAACAGATCCATTAAAAAATTAAACAAACATTTAATGTATTTTGCTCCTTCCATGGCAACCCCAGTTCATTTCAGTGGCACCTTCGTGCTTAGCACTCAGTGCTTCCCTGGAGCAGTGCAAGGCACAGGAGAGGGCTCAGCCCTGCAGTGCCATTGATGCCTCAGGTTTGGCTTTTCTATGTTTCAGACTCTGTGCTGCTTTAGTGTAGAGTTCTGAACCTCACATTCAGTGGTGCTGAGCTCTGTGCACAGAGCAGGGAGACAAAACAATTCCTGCTCCAGCTGGGCACCAAGGACAAATGAGCCAAATCTCAGCCCAAGAGCACAAACCCTGTGGGCTGGAGAGAGAAAAACAAGCAGGGTGGGACTGCAGGGGCTAAAGCTGGAATGGGACAATGAACTGCAAGATGCAAATGGAGCAGAACTGATCCCAGGGACAGAGCCCGGGAGCGCTCGTGCATTTTGGGGCCATTTTGGTTCATCTTGGGTGCAGCCCTGGCTGGGCTCTGGTGCTGCCCAAGGTGGATCCATGGAGGAGATGCTTTGAATCAATCCCTGCTTTATTCTTTATTCTGGGACTCTGCCCAGCCTCTGCTCCAGGGCATCCCCATCACTGCTGCTCTGGGAGATGTGCAGGAGCCACAGAGTGACACAGGTTTGCACAAACAACCCTGAAATACTCCTAAGCCTTTGCATTGTATGGGATGATGCAGGGCTGGCAATCCCTGGTGAGCCTGGTCAGCCTAGCAAAAACACCCCAGAACGCCCCCAAACCCCCCAGAACAACAATTACTGGTTGTTTCAGCTCCCCAACCAGTGTACCCAACCCAAGCAAACTGCAGCTAGCTCAGCCCTGCAGAAAGGGCTGGGCTGCCCCAGTGAAAGGCCTGCAGTGGAGGTACCAGGGTGTCCCTTTCCAGCCAGAACCCAGCTGGGCTATTCTCTCCCATTTGAACAGACCAGCATAAACTCCCAAAGCCATTGGTTCTCCTTCCCCCCTGGCTTGTTTGGTTTGGCTTTTCCCCTTCCCCCAATTTCACTACAGCCCCTCAGCTCAATTGCTGCATTTTAGGCAAATAAATACTCCTTTTTGCTAATGCTGGACACAACCTGTGAAAATTTTCTGCATTTAGATTCAACAATGCTGCTCTTATCCCCAGCTCATCTCCAGAGAGACAATTACCATTTCCTTTGCCTTGATCTTGTTTGTTTAACTTGACACAGTGAAGAAAGGGCTGACATTGACCAAAATCCCCAGCATTAATTTCTCTCCTGTTTGGCATTCATCATTGCCACTGGGCACGGCAGGCTCTGAAATACCACCCCAAAAAGGGATCCTCAAACACCAACCCAGCTGACAAACTGCATATGCAAAGGGAGCACCCTTGGGTTTGCTTGAAAGCCCCCCAAAAAGTAGATGCATGTCATTTTTTTCAGAGAAACTGTGACAATTTAGTCAGTCCAGGAATTAAAATGGGTTACAGGGCCTGGGATGGGCTCTAACTACAAGCTCATTCTTTATAATATTCAGTTTATTATTTAGTTATTTAGTTTATTATCATTATGGTTATATTACTATTTATCATTATAAATATTTGGTTATTTAGTTGTTTATTATTCAGTTTCTTAGTTTACTCATTTTTGTAACAACCCTTAACAGCTGTGGATAATGTCAGTGTGCACACCTGTGCCATGCACCTTCCAATGGACACCTGTATCCTCTTAAATACATTTAAACAGCATTTCTGGGCTTAAAATGCCAAATTCAGGTCTGGACTGGGGCATACTTTGTAATTGGACCCGTTCTTTGAGTCTGACTGGGGAAAAAAAAATCCTGAATTTCCAAGCTGCTTGAGGATGCTCTGTGTGCCCCTTGTACCGCCACCACCAGCACAGGAACACTCCCTTGGTCTCCAACCCAGCCCTAGGCAAGGGGAAAAGCTCCCTAAGTGTGTCTTTGCTGCTCAGAAACCAGCCCTTCGTGGAACCAAAGGGAGCACGTACCTGCAGGAACTCGTTGAGCTCCACCTGCCCGTTCTTGTTGAGATCCACCTCGTTGAGGATCTCGTGGAGGGTGTTCTCATCCATCTGCACGCTGATGCTCTGCACGGAAGGAGCACAGGACAGGGGGCTCAGCAGCCTGGGCCTCACCCCTCACCAAGCTCCCCCCAGAGGGAGTCAGGAGCAGGGGCAGCTCACCTGCAGCACACGCTGCACGTCCAGGATGGTGATGAAGCCCTTCTTGTCCTTGTCAAACATGCGGAACCGCTTCTTGTACCTGCGAGGGAGGGGCTGCACGTCAGGGCCCCACGGGCTGCAGGGGACAGCAGCACGGGCAGCCCTCCTGCCCCACTCACCTCTCAATATCCGAAGGCACCAGGCTGATCTCAGAGCTGTCTGTTAATTGATCTGTTTTCACTTTGTAGCCCATTTCATAGTACAGGAATGTTTTAGCGGTTTCAAGCTCCTCCTACAATGAAAACACAAAACCTGAGTATCTGAGCAATAGCAAGTTCTTACGCAGGTACTTATTTTTTATGCTTTACTATTAGGTTCTTTCACATAACCAATACTTTTCCAAGGTCCCAAAATTAAGCAGATGGCAGCTGAGAAGTATCAAAAAATTAAACTTAGGCACTTTTTGCAAAAGGTATCCATGCTAGTAAAGACTTCCAATTTCTGTGTAAATGCTTTCAGGTGCATCCACACCTTCAGTCACACACAGTGTCTGCCCCTTTCAGAAAGAAATGGCCTTTTTAGACTAGGCCTACAACTTGTCATTTTTCTACCATTTGATATCTTAGTGTGATGATGATTTAGTGTGATCTTTAGTGTGATGATTTGGACTCAGCTGTCCAAAATCAGAAAAAAAATCAGGGAGCTCAACACCAGGCAGGTTCTTTATGGTTACAGGAGCTTCCTTTGCTGAGGCAGATCTGTTGAAAAGTGTCAGTAAAGCAAAATAACAGACAGGAATAGGACAGCAATGCCAAGCCTGCTTTCATTTCTAAGGCTGGGGAGCAGCAGGATACAGATCTTCCCCTTCCCCCCCAGCCCCTGGCCAATCCCAACCCATCCCACAGCCATTTGATAAAGCCTTTAGAATGAAATGCACCAAGTGACTCATTCTGCCGGGAATAAAACATCACTTGTAGCTCTCTATTCAACCAACTGGGATCCTTAACACAGAAACTCCTCAAGAAAAACAAAGCAGCTGGAGCTGAAAAGGGCCCTTTGTACCTTCTTCTTCTGCTCACTCCAGTTGAGCTCCTTGGCCATGATGTCCACGATGCGGGGCAGGGCCTCGTCGGCAGCCTGCACGTTGAGGAAGGCCAGGCGGGTGCGGCGTGAGATGATGTCCACAGCGGTGCGCGCGTACTCCTTCACCCCGTACACCACCTGGGGACAAGGGACAGCAGGGATGGCACCCCAGAGCCCCACACCAGGCTGGGAGAGCCCCTTCTCCTTGGGACACTCTACAGAACCCACCTGGGGACAAGGGACAGCAGGGATGGCACCCCAGAGCCCCACAACAGGCTGGGAGAGCCCCTTCTCCTGGGGACACTCTACAGAACCCACCTGGGATCCAATGTTTGTACATGAAGTACAAAATGGGTGGTATATAAATATTTAGTTGTGCATAAATATATTATTATGTGTATAAATCGATACACAAAGTGTGCTCCAGGTACAGGCACAGAAAATATCTTGGCCTCCCCAAAGGAAAGGGCTCAAGGGGATGTTTCAGAGCCACCGACCTGCTCATCCCAAGGACAGAATCCCAGAAGGTGACACAGTTTTTCCACATACCTCAGCTTCGATGTACGGAAATTCAGACACCAGACGTTTCCCAACAATAGGCCACCTCTTCCCTGTCACCTGGGCTATTTTGGCCACCTCAAAAGCCTTGTCCCCATAGGTGGAAGCCAGGTGCTGAGCCACCTGTGGAGATGAAAACAAATCCAGCATGCTTTGAAAGCACATGAAAGACACATTTTCCTTGACCATTCCCTCATCCCCAACAACAAACAGGCTGCCAAGGGTGCTGGAGTATGACAGTGTGGGAGGAAGCTCAGTGCTATGGGAGACTGGACCAGCACTGCCCTGCTGTGTCTGTGCCACCAGGCCTGACAGCCCAGCTCTCCTGCCACACAGAGATCACACTGCTGCACGGCTTGGGGGGCTCCAGGGACCACAGACCCCACAAGTCAGAGAGTTTTTAGCAGGAAACAGTCAAGATTAGGAGGAAGGAAAGAGGGGAAGATGATGAACCATTACTAACTTTATTTCTGTTAGAACTATCTCTGCCCCAGCTCTGGTCGGGTCTACCAGACCTCTGCCCAAGTTATGTTGGTGTTTCATTTAGGGGAAGACCAAAGCCCTCCAAGGCAGGAAGGCAGGACTCACCTCACTTTCCAGTCCATAATCCTGGACCAGCCTGATGTAGAGCGTGGGGCTCCAGTCCGCGGCCCCCTCCAGCTGCAGCCCCATGGTTTGGCAGGAGCCCGCCTCCAGGTTGTGCTCGCGCACGGCCGCGTCGATGGTGTCCCGTGCCATGGCACGGTAGGTCGTCCACTTCCCACCTGGGGGAACAGGGCTCACCTCGTCATTTGGGGAAAGCAGCAGCAATACAAGCTCTTACACCCTACAGACATAGCTCTGTATTCCATAGACCACATGACTGCTGCCAGCCTTGCTCCAAGCCACACCCGCTGCCACGGACAGAGCAGTTTGGTTGCAGGAGCAGAAGGATTCCCACGGAACGGGATTTTTGCATGCAATACCCTGGGGAAGCCCAGCAGAGCTGTATTCAAGGAACCCCCAGTACCTGCAATGGTGATGAGGCCACTGTCGCTGATGGTCACAACGTGGTTCCGGGATAGGGACTGGGTGTCCTTGGAGTCGGGGTTGGTCACCAGGGGCCGGATGCCACTCCAGGCTGCCAGCACATCTCCTCTTCTCACTGTGCAGAGCCACACTGAGGCACGGCCAGCCCGAGCCCAGGCATGCCCAGTTCCCACTGGGCACTGCCAAGGGCTGCTCCACACCCTGCTTGTCCCTGAGCAACCCCCAGAGCTGGGGAGAGCCCCCAGAGCCAGGGGAGAAGCTGGGCTATGGAATCCCAGAACCACTGATGTTGGAAAAGCTCTCCCAGCCCATCGAGTCCAGCTGGTACCAACGCCCACCTTGTCACCAGCCCAGAGCACTGAGTGCCACATCCAGATGTTCCCTGGACAGCTCCAGGGATGGGGACTCCAAACCTGCCTGGGCAGCTGCAGCCTGACCGCCCCCCCCCCCCTTTCCATGAAAATTCTTCCCAATGAATCTGAACAGTCCTTACATTGTATTTTATAAACCAAAATAAAGTTACATGAGTATAACATTTCCTTTCAGATCTTTCAAGCTTTTCCTCTAGATTGAAGGTTATTATTCCAAGATTTCCTCTTGACAAGCCTTTTTCCCCAGCCTTCACCCTAAGTGCAGTTACCAATTTGCTTTATACTGAAGTCTTTGGAACATGTTTTAATACAACTTTCAAATGACCGATAATTGAAAAATCACTAAAAGGGTGTAAAAAACATCCCCCAAAGAACACGGAATAGATTTCCAAAATCAATGTGCTCTGCCAGCGTGTTCAACCTGCCAAAATGAAGTGTTAATCACAGACACAAGACCCTGTATTAGGTTTATAAACTAATGAAACTACAGAAAGCAGCACGCGTGACGCTGTAATTAAGCAGCTGGAAGGTGTCCAAGCCTGTGGAAGTTGATAACCCTGGCACTGGCTCTGGCAGCAGAGGCAGGGCTGTCGAGGGGTGATATGGGCAGTGCCGTTGTTATTTCAGCTCCAGCCATCTATAAACAGTAATTGCACAGGAAAACCAGCACAGGCCCAGCTGGGCTGAGCCAGAGCGACTGAACACTTCTGAATGTGCTGCTGGAAAACATGTGGGAAACCAGGGAATGGCCTGGCCTTACAGCCCATCCCATCCCACCCCTGCCATGGCAGGGACACTTTCCATTGTCCCAGGTGCTCCCAGCCCCAGTGTCCAGCCTGGCCTGGGGCACTGCCAGGGATCCAGGGGCAGCCACAGCTGCTCTGGGCACCTGTGCCAGGGCCTGTCCACCCCCACAGGGGAGAATTTCTTCCAATCTCCTATCTAATCTCTGTCCTATTCACATTCCCATCTCCCTCCTGGTCTCCTGAGCTTCCAACACAAACTGCTGCTCCAGACATCCAACAGGAGCTTCCCTGGACACTTTCAGAACTTCATACAACATGCAGACATCAATTCTCCACTTCAGGAAACAAGGAATCGATCATTTCCCATCTCAGACAGCAGGTTTTCCTAAACCTGTTACAATGATCCTGCCTGAGTGCTTTTCAGACTTATTTCAATGCTGCAGCAGAAACGCAGCAGTACAGAATAATCTAAATAAACCAAACCCTCAGTCTGGAGGGAAGATGGCTGCCCAGGGCAGTGGTGGAGTCACCCTCCCTGGAGGTGCCCAAAAAACAAGTGGATGTGGCACTTGGGGAGATGTGTTAGTGGTGGTGCTGGCTGGTGGTGGACTGGATGCTCTGGAGCAGCAGCAGCAAATGCTGACACCTCAGCCCACCGGTTTGGGAGAGCCAGATCCCAAGAGCCACAGCTTCAGGCAGCAGCACATTGTCCCCCAGGCTGGGATGGCCCCCGGGCTGGAATGTCCCCAGGCTGGGATGTCCCCAGGCTGGGATGTCCCCAGGCTGGAGTAGCCCCAGGCTGGGATGCCCCCACGCTGGGATGGCCCCCAGGCTGGGATGGCCCCCAGGCTGGAATGTCCCCAGGCTGGGATGGCCCCCAGGCTGGAATGGCCCCAGGCTGGGATGTCCCCAGGCTGGGATGGCCCCCGGGCTGGGATGTCCCCAGGCTGGGATGTCCCCAGGCGGGATGTCCCCAGGCTGGGATTCCCCAGGCTGGAGTGGCCCCAGGCTGGAATGGTCCAACAGGCTGGAATGGCCCCAGGCTGGGATGTCCCCAGGCTGGGATGGCCCCCGGGCTGGGATGGCCCCCAGGCTGGGATGGCCCCCAGGCTGGGATGGCCCCCGGGCTGGGATGTCCCCAGGCTGGGATGTCCCCAGGCTGGGATGTCCCCAGGCTGGAATGGCCCCCAGGCTGGAATGGCCCCCCAGGCTGGGATGTCCCCAGGCTGGGATGTCCCCAGGCTGGAATGGCCCCCAGGCTGGAATGGCCCCCAGGCTGGAATGGCCCCAGTCTGGGATGGCCCCAGGCTGGGATGGCCCCCAGGCTGGGATGGCCCCCAGGGTGGAGGGGCCCCCAGGCCGGGATGGCCCCCAGGCTGGAATGGCCCCTGGGCTGGGATGTCCACAGGCTGGGATGTCCCCAGGCTGGAATGGCCCCCCAGGCTGGAATGTCCCCCAGGCTGGGATGGCCCCCAGGCTGGAATGGCCCCCCAGGCTGGAGTGGCCCCGGGCTGGGATGGCCCCAGGCTGGAATGGCCCCCAGGCTGGAATGGCCCCCAGGCTGGGATGGCCCCCGGGCTGGGATGGCCCCCAGGCTGGGATGGCCCCCAGGCTGGGATGGCCCCCAGGCCAGGATGTCCCCAGGCTGGGATGGCCCCCAGGCTGGAATGGCCCCCCAGGCTGGAGTGGCCCCGGGCTGGGATGGCCCCAGGCTGGAATGGCCCCCAGGCTGGAATGGCCCCCAGGCTGGGATGGCCCCCAGGCTGGGATGGCCCCCAGGCTGGGATGGCCCCCAGGCTGGGATGGCCCCGGGCTGGGATGGCCCCAGGCTGGGATGTCCCCAGGCTGGCATGGCCCCAGGCTGGAGTGGCCCCCGGGCTGGGATGGCCCCAGGCTGGAATGGCCCCCAGGATGGGATGTCCCAGGCTGGAATGTCCCCCAGGCTGGAATGGCCCCCAGGCTGGGATGCCCCCAGCCCTTCCCAGCAAGGCTTCCCGGGTTACCTTCCACATCGGGGCCCAGGTAGTTGCGCACTTCGCTCAGGATGAAGTTGATGTCCTCCTCGGTGGGGATGGGGTGGGCGGTGACATCCGTGGGGCTGTCCGTGGTCCCTGCGATCGTCATCTTCTCCAGGGCAGGAAGAAGATCACTCTGCCATCGCTGGTGTCGGGGTCCAGCAGCCCATGTTGTCAGGGCTGGAAGAGAGGAGGGGCCTGCTCACACCAGAACAGGGGGGCACCTGGGGCTGTCCCTGCACCCCCAGGGCCCAGACAAGGACTGTGACACAGCGTCTGTTCCCAGGGAAAGGGGTTAATAAATCAACAAATAATGGATTTCATAGGTGGCTAAGACATGGCTTTAAACATGTCCCAGCAGGTTAGTGAAACAAGGCCCGTGGATGTTTTTATGCCATAAAATCACAGTGATTCCTCCGATCTGCCTCCACAATAAAGGTGGAGCAGGAGGGGTGAGGGGTGGTGACTGAGAGGAAAAGGAGAATAAAGAAGAGAAATGAAGACATTTAAGGAATATCCTTGCAGTGACACTAAGCCTGAGTTTGTCACCACCTGCCACTTGAGCAGGAAGGAACACCCACAGACTCCCGAGGGATTTGGACCAAGGAACGTGCTCTGAGTGCTTCCAGCTCTGTTCCTGAATGGGGAACTGTGCTTTGAGGGAAAAAGGCAAAAGCGACACTCGGTGGATGCTACTCAGGCATTTTTCATTACTTCTGCCAGTGCTACAACAGAATGATTCAGTACAAGGATGAAAGACCGTAGTGCTTTGGATAGATTTTAATTAATGTATCAGGTTTTTCTGGTGTGATGTAAGAAAGATATCCACAGGTACAAACCCACTACCTCCTCATGGCTTATTAAAAAGCTCTGCTTGTATTTCAGAAAACAAAAGGTTTTTATAAACACTTCAAAGGAAACAGCTTTTATGTAGGAAAACATTGAACTGTCCCTTTTTTCGATCATTTTTCCTTCAAGGACTGATGCTGACTTTCATTGAAGGTGCTGCAACTCCCTTTACAAACATGTGCAGTCAGGTCAGGGCTCTTCAGGCTGTGCCCCTGCTCCTGAGATACAGGGAGCACATGGAAGGAGGGCACAAGAGGCAGATTTAGGTGGCAGTTATGGACTTCAGAGGGGAATTATTCAGTGGGTCAAATCCTAAGGCAGGCAAAGACCTGCTTGGGTGGGATTTACCTATTCAAGCTGAATATTGCTTTTTTAGGAAGTCTGAAGTGATTACTGAAGGGAGGTTGGCAATATCTGGCAAGGCTGGGAGAGAGGCTGAGAATTTCATAGCTAGCATGTATATTAGACCCATTTTAGCTGATATTTATAGACAGCTTAGGCATACGGTGGCAGAGGTACAATCTAATAGGGGAAGTCAACACAGGTTTGGGAAAGGTAAATCACCTCAGACAAATGATTACTTTTTAAAATGAAAAAGCTGTTGATTTAGAGACAGAGGAAATCAGAGGTTTAATATACAGTATCAGAATTCAGAAACTTTATAGACATTTTCTTCAAAGTATGAAATTTTTTTAATGTGATTTCATAAAAACTGCTAAAAACAAGGAAGATAAACAAGCAAAGACTTCCAACTAAGTTTCCCCACAGCACCTCTGGACTGAAGTGTTTTAGATTGCACAGCAAGTGCTGAGAAAGGCTGAACAGTTTTTCATATGCCAATTATTTACTGAATCACTGATACCAGCTATCCTGGGAAGCTCTCTCTCCATGCCCTTTGCCATGCTTGTTCCAGCTTATTTAAATAACTAAAGAACCACCCAAACAAATGCAAAATAAGGTGTTTTGCATCAGAAAGAAGCATCTTAACACCCAAATACTGGCCTTCCTGAGGCCTCAGGAGTCATGCTGCTGCACACCAGGAATAACTCTGAAACAACACGATTTTATGAGGCAGGAATTCCTATGATTCCACCATGGATGGGAGAAGGAGGTAAGAGCCATGTAGCCCAGGTGAGATTTCTCTTTAAAGATGGCTAAAATAGGCAAATTGAGGATTTGAAATTCCAGCATGAAGCATAAAGCAATGCCTTTAAAGAGAAATGTAGAGGCAAAAGGTCTGGGAGATCCATGGAAGGTCTTGGATCCATGGAAGATCTCCAGCTGAAGAAGCATTTGACCAAAGCACCACAAATGCAGTTAAAGAGCAATAAAAAGTGACTTTCCATAGAGAAGAAGGGAGGTGCAACAAGCAAGTTTACCTGGAATGTGGAATGCAGAGCAAAGAGGAAAATTCCAGAAAGGCAGAAACATCTGAAATTGGTCAGAAGGGAGAGGAAGCCTTGCCTTCACAGACATTTTGCAGGCAGGAAGCCTAATTAATGAGGGGAGGAATTCTGGGACTATTAATGAAGGACTTCAATGAGTAAGAAACCCATGGGGAGTGAATGCATTAGGTTAACATTAGTTTTACAAAATCTTGACTATATTTATAACTAAAACCCTCTAGGTGTTAAAAAAAAAAAATCATTTGTGTGACTGTGGGCCAAAATCTGGTAACACATTCCCAGGGCACTCGTGGACATGGTGAAATGCCAACCTTCCTGTGCTGAGTGGTGTTCCTTGGCACCACGAGAAGGAAGGCCTGGTACAACCAAGATTAAATCCCACGAGTGTTTTCTATTTAGCAGACAGTTCCCTGCTTTCAGCTATCCCACTCCAAGGAAATTCAGTGCAGTGTTATCTTATCAGCTGTGCTGTGGAGGCAGTGTGTGGGCAGATACTATTTTCCAAGGAAAGTAATGCCCACATGCTGACATACACCGGGGAACATGGAGAACAAGAATTCTCTACATTTCCAATTAAAAGTATTGGGTTATTACAGAATAAATAAATCAGAGCTCTCAAGTGTATCCAGCCATCTTCTACTTTGAATTTACCAAGTGAGTCCAGGTTTTAAAGCTTTCCATGTTTTTGTGTAGGGCCATAAAGCTAATCACACACATCCTTCTCCAGGCATATGAGGAAACTGGGATTACAGCCCATTTCTCCACATTTTTAGTACTTTAAAGCAGCTATCTAGGTCATTTTACCATTTTCATGGAGAAAAATACAAAATGAAAAAAAAAAAAAAAAAACAGAAGAGAATGCAGGGGTGATTTTACACCAGGCAAAAAATGCCTCAATTTTCCAGTGTCTGGTGGTGTCCTGTTGGGACAGCTCTGGCAGAAGCACCCCCTGGTGCACTGGAAGGCTGAATTCCCATTCTGAGAGGGGCTGTGGAAGGCATTACTGCAAGGGCATTGTATCAACACAACTGGGCTAAGTCCATAAAGGGGAATTTCCATTAGGATGCTAATGACTTCAGGAAGCAAAGGCAATATTTGAGTTCCGACTGACAAGACTGGCTCGGGAGAAGGGGATTTGGCTTTGCACAGCAAACAGGGAGAGGAGCAGGAGACTGCAGGGAGCAGAGTGCCACGGGAACCTCTCCTGGAACACAGAGGGCACGTCCTGGCCACCAAAACCCCAGGGGTGGGCACGTGGGCTTGGGGCCACAGCAAATGTGGTTGTGCTACTCTGAGCTACTTTTATTACCTGTGATAGTAATTATTATTACTGATTACACTGCCCATCCTCTCACTTATTCTGTGCTTCTGCACTTCTGTTTTCTCTGTGCACAGCCACATCCTGGCAGAGTCACTGCACAGGGAGTTTCATATGTGAAGGCAGGCAGTAGAACAAGATGGTCTTTAAAGTGCCTTCCAACCCAGACCACTCTGTGACTCCATGATTTAACAGGACAAGAGATTCTGTACGAAGGTGCAACATCTCTGGAAGGTTTTACATGCTCCTTGTTTCCCTGAGGGGGTGACCAAGCAGCAGCACACTCAGCTGAAAGGCATCAGTGAAACAGGTGCTTTCACACCTGGGGAAGCGCTGCCTAAACGCCTTCTGCTTCAGCAGGAGTCCTGCCCTGGGCAGCTCTAACTAAAAACTACGCGGCCTCAGTGTGCTCTGAAGAGATGAAATTGTTCTCCTCACCGGCACAGCGCCAGGATCCTCTTTGGAAAACACAAACAAAGATCAGAGTCCAACTGTGCGCTGCGAGCTGCCGCAGAGCCAGCGGTGCGCCTCTCCCAGCTGATTTATTCAGCAGCAGCAGAGATTACAAATGGTGTCACACGGGCAGCAGCTCCCGGGCCTCACCTGTAATAACCAGGCATCACGATATGCACGCCTGCACTGGGCTGACAGATGTTGGGCACCTCCTGATCATCCATTTTGCGGACTGAGTCTGTGAAAGGTCCCGTGGCATTGATAACACACTTGGCTCTGACATCGAACTCCTTCCCTGTGAAAGAAAACAGTATCAATCACAGACACCATTTGTTTCCTGCTCACTGATGCTCTTTGTTATTCATCTCTCCATGAACTCAACCTACTGTAAAGTGTACCCTGTGTGTCTGAACTCAACAGCTGGGACGGGTTCTAAAAATTAACTAAATGTTCATTCAACACCAGATTTGAGAGAAATGTTTTAGAGTGGAATCCCAGCTTATCTGTAAGCAGAAGAGGCAGGTAGGGTGGAAGTTGCTCAGCTGAAATCTGCCTCTCAAGAAGAGAGATTTCAGTCTCAGCCCGCAGACTCGGTAAATGGGATTACTACTGTACAGCATGGAGCCTTTTACAATGTCATCTTTGCTTGACAGAAGGGCTGGGATGCCAGGCTCAGTCTGGCCTGCCAAAACACTGGGGTTTGAGTGAGAAATGTGACAGAAGTGGAAGCTGAGTGACACTAATGGCACGGCCCAGAAAGATGCTCCTGTGCTGGTTCAGGGCTGCTTGCAGACGGCAGTGGCCCCGCTCCTCCCTCTCATGTTATCCCAGAGTGTTACTGTCCTCTGTAGTGCACCCCACACACCCCACTCACCTGTGAGCACATCCCTGCAGTGGGACCCTGCACACCCCACTCACCTGCGAGCACATCCCTGCAGTGGGACTCCACACACACCCCACTCACCTGTGAGCACATCCCTGCAGTGGGACTCCACAGACCCCAATACCTGCGAGCATATCCCTGCAGTGCATGCTGCACACCCCATAGACCCCACTCACCTGTGAGTATGGCCCTGCAATGGGACTCCACAGACCCCACAATCACCTGTGAGCACATCCCTGCAGCGCAACCCGCAGATCCTGCACATACCCCAAACCCCATACACACCCCATACACTCCCATACACCCAGACTCACTGGTGAACACATCACTGCAGTGCACCCTGCAGACCCACACACACCCCCCAAACCCCACACACGCCCCATAGACCCCAAACCCCAGACTGACCGGTGAGCACGTCCCTGCAGCGCACGCCGCAGACGCGGCCCGTGTCCGAGCTCTTGAGCAGGTGCCGCACCTCGGTGTAATTGGCGGTGGCAGCGCCGTAGCGGGCGGCGGTCAGGGCGATGGCCAGGTTCATGCGCGCGTCGTTGTGCTGTCCTGCAGGGAAGGACAGCCGTCACCCGCAGCACGGCCGGCGCCGCGGCAGCGTGTCAGCACGGATCTGTCACAGCTGTCCCTGTCACATCGCGTACCGCGAGCGGCCGCTCTCGCTCCGGGCTCTGCGCGCCCCGCGGGCCGGGCCGGGCCGGGCGGGCACCGCCGCGTCCAGCGCGCCCCGCGGGCTGGGCCTGCCCCACCGGGCTCTGCCTGCCCCACACGGGCCGTGCCTGCCCCACACGGGCTGAGCCTGCCCCACACGGGCTGGGCCTGCCCCACCGGGCTCTGCCTGCACCATGGGCTGTGCCTGCCCCACACGGGCTGTGCCTGCCCCACACGGGGCTCTGACTGCCCACACGGGCTGTGCCTGCCCCACGGGCTCTGCCCATTCCACGGGCTGTGCCTGCCCCATCCCTGCCCCACACAGGCTCTGCCTGCCCACATGGGCTGTGCCTTCACCATGGGCTGTGCCTGCCCCACACAGGCTCTGCCTGCCCCACACACACCGAGCCTCTCGCTGAGGGTCTGCACCGCTGCACTGAGCAGCACACAAACCACCCCTGCCAGCACACAAACCTTTCCTTTATCATCCTGCCCTAACTCGGTACTCACACCCAGGATTTTGACAATACAACTGGAATTAACCAACAAGTCCGATTACCAAGTGAACACATGACACTTGACATCCTAAACATCTTTTAGAGACTCGGCCAAATTTAACTGGGTTTTTTTTTTTTTGTATATGCCTTTGAACTTCCCAACATATAACATAAAAGCAACCAAAAAAGAGAAATAAGTGGACAAGAATTAATGAAGGATTCTTAACACATATCATTAAAGATTTATTACTGAAATTCCCTCGTTAAAGAAAACCAAGAGAGAGGTGGAGGGACTGTGAGGGGAAGATGATTAATTACTCTGAAATACTGGCTTCACCTGAGACTTTTCCTATTTATTATTGCACTGAATTGGAGGCCTGGATGCTGGCTGGAAAGAATTACTATACATTGAAGGGGCCAGGCTCTGTGTGTCCTGAATAATTAATTTCCGAGCAGGCTAAACTTCCTGAGGTTCACTTCCCCACCTGCTTGGACCACTCCTATCACGGACCATACTGATAAAGTGATAAATTTGTAATAGATACTGTAGGTGATTTATGTTGCCAGCATTCCCAGCATTTAGTATAAATGGTTTATGTAAAGTTTGGTCCTTCGGATTCTGCCTGCGCAAATCTCCAACCGCCGTGCAAATCATCTGTTCCCAGCTAAAAGGGCAAAGTTATAAAGATGGGATCAACGGCCTCGCAAGCACCACCTCCCCTCCCCAAACCCCTCATTCCAACCCAGTCCAAGCTGTGCAGTGCCATCCGTCTTCAGCTATGAGAAAAAAAGTTACACAAAGTGTGCAGAAACGGCAGCATGATAAAGCACCGATGAAGAAACAAACAGTAACTCCAATTCCACTCAGCAAACAATGCCCAAAATCAGCTGCAACAACGGAAGAACAGCAAAACAACTGAGCAAGATGTCAGGAAAAGTTGGGGATGCTCCATCACATGAGATGCACGAGAGGGAACAACCATCGGTCAGAGCTGGCAGGCAAAGCTTTCAGGAAACGCACGGGCCCTGCTGCTGCCGCCGTGGCAGGGAGGGATAAATGACCTTATGAGGCTCACCTCAAAGCTGCCCAGTTTCAGGCAGGGTTGAGAGAAAGTACAGCTCGTGTGCAGAGGGAGCACTGGGAGAAAAAGGGACAAAGGACAGCGACAAGCTGCGATACAGCAGCTCTTCCACATAACAGGGATTCCAGAGGAAGCCAGTGCTCAAGGAAGGACTGGATGTGGCACTCGGTGCTCTGGGCTGGTTGATGAGGTGAGGTCACAGCTTGGACTCGATGCTCTCGGAGGGCTTTTCCAACATAAATGCTTCAGTGATTCTGTAATCGAGGAAATGCTCCCCTAGCCTGTGGCCAGGGGCTCAGGAGCTCATTGCTCTGGAGACATGCCCCTTTCCCTGGGGCTGAACCGGGCCAGCCTGACCCATGGCGCCGCAGGACTCAGCTGTCGCGCGTCGCGCAGCAGCCCCCCTCGGGCAGGGGCAAACCCCAACCCTGCCATGCCCTCAGCACAAGGGGATCTGCTCCCTCCTTGCAGCAGGACCCTGGGGCCAGGGGCTCTCAGGCCCCCAGTCTGCTCCTGCCAGCAGTTGCCCCAGGTGGCACCGACACAAAGCCCCCTCCTGTGGTGC